>NC_049995.1:17196945-17248375 GCF_000003815.2 Branchiostoma floridae
ACAACCCGGCCGAGCTAAATTCTTGATTTGCAAAACCGGCTTTAGGACAGTGCGTTTTGCCGTGGTCCCACTGTTCATTGTGCTTGTCGAAAACAGCTAGGGGGATTTCCCCGTACAATGAATCTGTAAATGGAAGACATGGCGTCCCTTTCTTTGTCATGACCAGTGGTATATATGAGCTCATCTGTGGTCAGTTTATTTGAGCTACGCTGGTTCGAGATCACTTTTAACACGAAGTATGAATAACAATTTAATGAGCATCTTTTTTTTTGTCCCTCAGGCAGGCTTGATGCTGGATTGCGGTGTAAAAACTACGCACCCAAACTCACAGGACCCGCGGGAGTACCTGGCCATGGATAAGGGCAGGTGGGCAGTACTGTCCTTATATTCAAATCACAAATTGCATAAAAAAGCGAGGCCTCTCGTCTTCCCCTGCGTCTCAAAAGAAGTCAAACCCACTCTGTCTAGATAAAGCCAACACTAGTCAAGTAATCTCTTTTTACAAAAACTTGCAAGTAACCCATTGGTTGTGTCAAAGAATTTCTCCCTTATCCTATATTCTACCAACCTGATGAAACTATTTTCGGTTGCAAGTAACCTCCGGGCACGAACTTGCAAATAAATTTCGATATTCTGTTCTTCATATTACTTCAAGAACAGAAATTGTTTGATTTTTCTGCCAATTTTCAGTCCGTGGGTCCTTCGTTGTTTTTCTCAAGTTATTTTTCATCAAACCAGTTCTTGACGGTGCGTCAGTGTTTTTGTTTTCAACTTTCAGGTACGCCCCCCACGAAGACGGAGACGTGTCCAAAGCCAGAGTGCCGGCCCTGATAGAGGGGCTCATCGCCTACAAGAACCACAATGACGGGGCCTGGGTTCGGGGCGGCGAACTGAGGCTGGATAAATGCGCGTAAGCAAATACATAAATAACCTTTATTCTAACTGGATAGCCCTGTCGGCCCCAGTCGCTCTTCCCAGAGGTCCAATGGATGGAGAACATAAATAAATCAATACCAAAATATCGTACGTATACTTGTAATTGATCCAATGACCGAGTGGGTAGAGTGTTCGCCCTGCAATCGTTTGGTACATGGTAGTGAGCCATGCCAAACACTTTATACTTCATTCCACTTTCTCTGTTTACCACTCAGCGTTTGGGTAAGGAGTATGAAAGTTGAACACACACCACTACCAGTGGACTAGCCCCATGCTGCAGTGATTGCATAAAGTCGTGTGACCCAAGGACAATAGAAATGGAGATGGGCGCCGCCAGATATATTTAAAGAATACTTTCATTTTTCTTTCTGTTGTTTTCTACTGGATTATATTGTACTAAAAACTGACCGGAATTTTACATGTTGCAGATTCGTGGACAACGGAAAGGGCCTGACGCTGGCAAAGTATGTATCTAGTCTGTTGTGTCTTCTGAACTTTAACATGGCGCCTCTGACTAACGAAGGTTGTTTGGAAATAAAGCAGAGGCTGTCCTAATTTGCCGTTTGTGTATGAGATAATAATAGGCAGTCAAAGAAGACGAATTGGCACTCATTGCCTCGTGTTTTGTCTGAATTGTAGACCAACTGTTCCAAGCATGATAAAAAATCTAAACATAATGAGCCATCAATCGCTCTACCCGCCAACATCACATGCCTTTGTAGGGATCGTTCATGAGTGGATCAAATCTAGGGTTACGAAGTGTTTTATGTACTTTATGTAAGATTGGTAAGGCCACAGCAAGTACATCTTATGGATGACATCCACGCGCTCATTAATTTTCGCCTGATTTGAGAAAGAAAAAAAAAACAAGATTTTTTTTCTTCGTCAGGGATGGTCAGATAGACCAAAATGGGTAAAGGGGTTGTGTTGTAACCAAATAATAGAATATAGAATTGACACTAGATGGGTAGCATTGACTGTAGTTGCAGAAGTGAAACTTGCTGGATAGTTGTAAGAGTGACACCAATATGGAAGTCATGAGTGTAGTTGCCAACATGGTTAGTGATACCATTCTACCACACTGGTGTCACTTTTACTACACTGGTGCATTTCTTAAATACAGGAATGAATGCCTTGTTGGTTGTGATGCCATATTTTGTCACTTCAATTCTTGTTATAACGTTTATGGTGTCTATTTTGAAAATTTACCATCTTGTTTTTTTTTTACCCGTCTTGTTTTTTTTCTCGCCCTACCTCATTATTTTTGCAGTTTTCAGAGGATGTCATCCATAAAATTTACTTGCTGTGGCCTAATGTTTACTCATGTTAGGCTAAGGTCACATTTCCAAACTTAGACCCGGCCGACCCACCGCCGGTTTGGAAATGCTACGTTGACCTTAAAACAAACAAACGCCAAAAATTGAAGTGAAGATTAAACAAATAATAGTACGCTTTAAGTGCTTTTGAACAATAAATCGTTTACCCGTGATCTTTTATCCCCAGTGACGGAACCTTCCCCAGCGATGACGGCTCCACGCAGCAGGTGTGGAACAGCGTGTTTATCGGGGAGAGCGCGAACGTGGGAACCGACGCCGGCGGTAACAAGTTCTACGGCACGGGAGGAGTGGGCAAAAGCTGGCGGACGTTACCACGAGGCAGGTTAGGTCAATAACTTCGAGTGTTTCAAATTCAGGGCTTTCGCCTATCGGTACCAAACACACTTATGGAAAAGAATAGGGATACTCGGACGTCGGTTATAAACTGTGACCTAAATTGCCGGAATATCATGCCAATGGAACTAAAAAGACAACAAAATACACAAATCGTTAAAAAAATTTAAGATAATTAAATTATTCGCTTTTAGCCCTGATGTTTGTTGCGCGCTCTGTCAAATCTTATGTCGCATTCAGGTCGTCGCCCCAGTTGAAATAGCGTGGATTGGATTCAGTTTAAAGTATGCGCTTGCGTGAGAATATCATACTTTGTCTTGCGAGAACTTCCTATGTAAGAAGACGAGATCTTGTTAAACTAGCCCTAGCGTAGTGAAGTCGCATTGCACTACGTCCAGACGAAAAAGCACAATATATTAATATGCTTGGCCGGCTTTTGTTACTTTCTTATACCAGGTACATCAGCATTGAGATTAACAATGTTTTACCTCAGTTAATGATGACTTTATATTTTCCCTTAATGCATAGCGACTTCCCGATGCGAGGCCTACAGATATACGACGGCCCGACCCGGGTACTGAACTGTACCTTTAAGAAGTACGCTCGTACCGAGGACCGGCTGTCCAGCGCTATCGGGTTCCGACTGGACAACACCTGGCAGGGATCACCCAAGAACAACCTCACCAGGGTCAAGTTCGAGCATGTGGGTACGCTACGTCATCGTGTAGGTAGATGAAAGGAAGGGAAGGGAAGGGAAGGGAAGGGAAGGGAAGGGAAGGGAAGGGAAGGGAAGGGAAGGGAAGGGAAGGGAAGGGAAGGGAAGGGAAGGGAAGGGAAGGGAAGGGAAGGGAAGGGAAGGGAAGGGAAGGGAAGGGAAGGGAAGGGAAGGGAAGGGAAGGGAAGGGAAGGGAAGGGAAGGGAAGGGAAGGGAAGGGAAGGGAAGAGGGTAGCTTGATGTTTGAACTAACCCATTTTCCATTTGAATGAACTTGAACTTGATTAAGCCGAGACAGGTAAGTTCACAGTGCTTGTGCCTACTTGTTACCAACAGTTTTGTTTGTATTTTTTTTTGTACTGCGAAAGTCCATTTTTTTACATTTGATTCCTTTTTCTCCATCAGTATGAACATTTTGTTCCGTAGCTCAAAGAAATGACCCTCAAAGAATGCCTTCTCCATTGAGTTTAAGGAAAAAAAAAAACTTAACCATCCTCAACTCATAAGATAGCTCACTCGCATGTCAGCAATTTTTCATTGCAGCAACACACCTGCATGATAACAAAATGACCGTAGTTAGCATCTAACCATTACCTTACTCCATGCTAATTTTTAGACCGTCTCCAGAGTGTATTACGGGCACCCCGGCCCCTGGTTCGGTTCGAACGAGAAAGATGGCGACAAGACGTCGATGTTCCATGACCTTGACGGGACGGTCACGGGGTACCGTGATGTTTACGTCACCAGGATCGATAACTGGATCGCAAGGAATCCTGGGTGCGTGGAAAAGCCGGACTGGAAGGGAGTCATCTGTAGCGGGAAATACGCACAGGTAGAATCAAAGTTTTATGGGTGCAACGTAAAACGTTTACCGACAAATCTTTTGGTCACCCCTCGTTGAGATAACTGGAAGTGTATGTCACATGACCTGAACGAAAGTGTGACGTCAGCAACGGGTTAAAGGTGTCCGTTAGTCGGTATCGGCCCCCGCCTCAGTTGAGGGATGGCCACGTGACAAAGGTATCGGGCCATGACAGTAAAAAATGTCAATTAATCAATCAGCAGTAATCGGATAATCTGCGGTTTAAATTGCAAATAGACAATTGATGTTTTTTTTCGTTTTGTAAAATTGCTATAACAGATTGAATTAGATGCTCAAATACGCAGTTGGTTTACACTTTACATTGTTCATCAAATTATTATCTTAAATGACAGATTTGTACCAAATTTAGATCCACGCAACAAAAGAGGTATACATAAAACTAACTATAACTTCCAGTTTTTCAGTACCTGTTTTATCTATCATTTATTACAGTTGTACGTCCAGGCCCGAAACCCCCACACCAACACCATGTGGGTTCGGAGGGACGAGTACCCTGACCACCCCCTCAAGCTGCACGGTGCACTCGTCGACGCGCACTACCAACAGTACCAGCCCGTAGTCATGCTGGAGAAGGGCTATACCATTCACTGGGACGGGATGGCGCCGGCTGAGATCACCATTCACCCCATCAACTTCGACAGGTTGGGAACATTTTAAAATCAATCAATCGTATCTGTAACAAAGGGGAACATGGACCCATCTGAATGTTTTTACTTCCCTTGAATCCAGTCCTTGTAAAGATTTGTCAAAACCATCCAACAACAGAGAAGGGGGATCCATAGATTTTCTGCAACTTATGACCCACTGCTCACAGAGTCACGTGTTCTATCTGCATTACGTAACGTCTCGGAAGCGGCGAATTACTCATTCATTGGTAAAGACTGGAGTTGATCATCCGAAGTTTTTTGTATGTTCGATCGGCAATAGCAGATTCTTAAAAAAACTTATCGTAACATTTTCACCCACTGTAGAGACGACTTTGTCCGGTTGGGCTGTGCTATCCCCGCGTACCCAGTTTCAGATCATCTGATTCAGAACAACTTATCATAATTTATCATATGATTCATTCATAACAACTTATCATAACATTTCTATCCACCACAGAGACGACTTTGTCCGGCTGGGCCTGTGCTACCCCCCGCGTACCCAGTTCCAGATTATCTACCAGCTGTGGCAGAGGAGCCCGAAGAAGTTCTACGGAGACGAGGAGGTTTACCCGGCCTTCTCTGTGGACGACATTGAGAACAGCGTCGGCAACTCCTACTTCTTCGACGAAAGTACAGGGTAAGTAATCGTTCACGATCTGACTGGTAATACTTCCCATTGCAGCTAGGCGTCGCTGCTGCGTTACAAATACTGTTCTAAACGTAAAGTCGGCTCATGTATAAACGTGCCAGCCTCTTACCATTCCTTGTTAAATATTTCGTTTGCATCAAATTTTCACAATAACTATACCTACTGTCGCCTGTTTCATGATCAATGCTGATGACCAAACACTTCAGAACACAAAAACAATTTACTAACACGTGATCTTGCGGATATGTGACGTCAGGAATTGGTCAAAAGTGCTAGGAAGTTTAGGATTGCACGTTTTCCAGCCTCCTGTTTCTGAAAGTGAGCGCCCGGTACCATAGAGATGGGGACAGCTACTGTTCGCCACATACACTCGCGAAAGTTACACACGATGTTATTAACACGTGTTACGTGACGTCGGCAATTGATCAAAAGTTTGTTTATGCTTTTTTCCCAGCCTCTTGTTCCTGAAGGTGAGTGCCCGGTACCATAGAGATGGTGACAGCTACTGCTCCAGTATGGGTTGTGAGAGAATCATCATCCACGCCTTCGTCATGAGCGACGAGGTGGCGAACTGCACCATAGAGGCCTACCCCAAATATTACACCCCGCCTACGGAAACGGTCCCCATGGCAATCCACGTGGCTGAGCAAGAGTCATGTTCTAATTGTGGATCCCAGGTTAGTAATTAAAGATTCTAGTACTGAAGAAGATACATCTCTCATTAATTTGCATTAATATTTTCATAAAGACAAATATTTTCATTAAATAGTTTATTACCATAATCTCTTTCAGCATCTAGAAAATGTCCAAAATCACACATTTATCAAAATGGAAAGAAAAGCATTTATCATAGAAATGTGGGACTATTTATTAGTCTAAAGCAGACTTCTAACACGTGTACCCACCCTCCCTTAGTTATGCAGGTAGAAACATTGGACAGAACTATAGAAGAAGAAGAACTTTATAGACGAGATTTGTTCCTTCGGAAATAGCCTTTGGGCATGAGTTTACAAAGATTATCATTATTATCATCATTTATCTTTTAAGCCATCGTTACTACTTTGCTAATGTGCACCTTGTACATCTGTTATTCTAAGCATGCACTTTATTCTCCAGATCCCGATAGTATTTGATGATCGGCAACAGTATGCCAACATAACTATAGTATCCAGCGGATTCTTCGAGGTGAAAAATGGACTACAGACATATGTAGAGGTGAGCCACATGATATTTTCTCCTTTCTTGTGTCTTAGACATGCTATGGTCATGGTTTTTGAGAGCTAAATAGCTTTTGTGGGAGTTACTATTGCTTCCCTGTGCTATTCCGTTTGGGGTATTTCTTCACATAACTATCAACTCGGTCATAATGTTTGCTAGTGGCATTCAATGGCAGAGTGGGCAGGCTATCAAACGTCATCAGATTGAGAGTTTATGGCCTCTATTCCTGGCGTTCATGGCTAAACGTTGTACCCTTGGGAAAGACCCCTTTCAGAACTTTCCCCAGGTGGGAATATGGATATCTGACTAAGATTGGGGAGTTTAAAGGCAATATAAGTAGATGGGCTCAACCTGCCAATACCGTGCCCTAAGATACAGTGTAAAACAACTCACTGCCCCTACGGCCTTTAAAAAACTATGAAACTACCTTTACTCTTCTGTTTGTTTTCCAGGTGAACGGTGTAAAGGTCATAGGTCGCAGGGGTTACCTGGTGGTGGCGGTGGACGTGACGTCAGGTAACGTCACCCATCAGCGCAGCTTTGACACGTTTGCGCAAGCGCGGAAGGACGAAGCGATGGCCAGATTTATACGGAAGGAAGTCCCCTTAGAGTAAGTCAACATCTTCGTTTTCTGTGTTTTCTTAAACAGAAATTAGCTTCCCCCTCAGTTCGTCCATATTCCAATCCAGCCTTTGAAGAATGATCGTTCTAAGCTGCATGGAGTAATCATTTATACATCCTCTCCATCCTTACGTCAGGCAGTTTGATACAGTTTACAATTTGCCATCAAGTTTATACGTGTTATATGTTGCTTTTGTATTGCAGATCTATTATATTAGTGTCCGTAAAGGATGAATCCAGCAGGCGAGCCAACCATTGTCTACAGGCACTCAGGGAGATAGGAGCAAAAGAACCGGTCAAAACGGGATTTAGAGGTGACTTTTTTGTTTTCCGCGTATGTAGTCAGTCTAAGAAGACTAGGACCTATACTGCAGATATACAAACAGATTTCTACGTAAGTAATCTTGTTTTTTATATAAATATGGCTGCCTTGGTATCGTCTGGAAAGAAGCTACATCAAAACAGTTGTCATAATCAAATATGGTGGTTTTGAATAACTAGGAAAGCCATCAAACCATTAAAGTACCTGCCATAACCAACAATGGTATTTTGTATCGTCCTGGGTAACTAAAAACACTGGTCATGACAAAATATGGTGACTTTGTATCTTCCAGGAAAACAGCATGAAAACACTTGTCATAACCAAATATGGTATTCTTTTCATTTTCCAGGAAGCTTTGCCATGATTGGCTACAAAGGCCTGACCCAGCCGTCATGGATCCAACAGATCAACCTCCCACCGAAGAAGGGACCAGCCGAGATCCGGACCCTCATCCCCCTCCTCAAGTAGAGACCTGGGGGCATTTCTTCCATTGCTGCAGAGAAATTCATTATTCGTCTCGCAGTGCACCCAATCGGCACCCATTCGAGTACCTCCTCAAGCAAGGGCCCTTTTTTACGTCCCTTCCGAAAGAGAAATGCAACTCCAACCAAAAACCATGCCAATATTCTAGTAACTAAACAAAACTGTTCTTTTCGGAACTTTTTCTGCCATCTTCACTTTCTGGGGACAATCACGACTTGCCAACCTCATGAAAATATTCACGAAGTGCCAGAATTGCATGTAATGCCAAGACAATGTACGCCTTCAGCTGTTGATTAGTGACAAGTTGAATATTTCTAAGAATTATCAGTAAAATTACTAGTATGTAGTATTTGAAAATGACACTACACTACAAAGGATGTTCAAGAATATAGTAAATCGTATACAGTAATATTTATGTTCACAAAGAGCATTTTCATTAAGTTAATCGTGGCACAGAGAGAAAACAGACAATCGACACATTCCCATTGGTTGCTTGATCACGTGATTCCTTTCCACAATGGTTATCTTCAATTGACCAATGAGATGCATGTATATTCGAAATTGGCCAATGGAATCCACGGGTGCATTCGCGGTCGACCAATGAAGATGCATGTATATTCAAACTTAACCAATGGGATTGATGGTTAGATTTAAGATAGACCAATGGAATCGCTTTTTGCATTCCAGGTAAATTATGATATTATGTAATGACTTGTTTGATGAAGGATTAGGACTACTTCAAGACGTTAGAGTAGTCTATGACGTAGTGTTGCTATGCAACGATGCTCTGAAACGCATCATCACTTTTCAATTGCATTGTCTCTTGTAATATGCTACAAGCGCCTTCTAGCGTGCCTAATGTAAACGGCAAGGTAATGCTTGCCAAAGTTCTATTTATTACAGATTCCAGGTCTTGCAGGTACTCTAAGCAATTTTCCTGCAAATTTACCAAGGCGTTTAAACTGTACGCAAATTGGGAATGAAAAAAAAAGCAAAACTTTGTAATTATCAAAGTAGTCATTTGGCTGAAGTAAGTAGATATGTAATGTATAATTAACCCGTCTGCATAGTGCTTGATAAATCTTGATATCACCGTGCATTAGAATGGCTTTTGCTTGTGCATACTGCGAACAAATGTAAGTATTATTACAAAAGCACGCCTGAAGATAGATAGAATTATGGAAGATGGATAGAATTTCTGAAGTTGCTTAATTCTGCAAGTACATTCCTTTCTATCTATTTTTGTTCGTTAATTTCAGACATCACTTTATGGTATTTTTACGTAGCACTCTGATTTAGTGTTATAATTTAAGACATGTATCTTTAAGAAGAAAATAATGTTTAAAAGTAATGTTTCGGCGAATTCCCTATGCCAAATATGTACATGTTCAAATCACCAAATGTTTGAATATTGTCAATGTTTCAAACAAAGTAGGAATGAGTAACAGTATAGATAATATCATATTTTTCACGTATCATGACGTGTATTGCTTGTCCATAATTTTTAGATCACAAATTGATGCCAAGGTGATTCTTCGGAAACAACCGTTTCTAGGCTCATTCGTCAAATGGTAAAAAGATGATTGTACATATATTATATGGTATCTATACCAAATATGATGTTGTAAATAAATAGATACGTGGACACTTTATGTTGTTTTTCATTTTTGCTCTCTTGCCAGATTTGTAGAGACTGGGGGGGGGGGGGTAAGAACGGTTAGGGTATTTGGACCGGAATCCAAAGGTCCTTGGTTTGAATCCTGTCATGCTACCGATTGTGTGCCCTTGGGAAAGACACTTTTGAGAATTTTCCTCGCTCCACCCAAGTGTACAAATCGATACCAGACTTCAGTTGGGGAGGTAAAAGGCAACGGAATGAGAGGGACAAACTTTACCATCACATAGCTTAGCTTATTGCCCACATAAGGTCTGGTTTAAATAACTAATAAGGCCACATTGATGTGATTTATGAACCCCTTTGCGAACATTTCGCAGTTCGCGATTGACCATTCACAAATTGCATGATCTCGGAACCTAACAGAATGAACGACAAGGGTGCATTCGTGCACATTTGTACAAATTGTTGACACACTATAAACAAGCCAGTTCAAGAATGTTCTCCAACGCGTTTATTGTTCTTTGTTGTTTTACAGTTCTTAAACTTATAAATCTATTGCACCATCCAGCAAAGTACAAGTTAGCAAAGACATATTAGGTAATGTTTAAAACATACACATGTCGGTGTATAGTCCAGAATATAGCTATAGATTCTTCTTCTTCTTGCTTTTTAGTATCGGTGCAAATGTGGGATTAGCTACACTCAGCTGTTTATCAAAATGCACGAAAAATATATAAATTTCTCGTGTACCTTAAGTAAGGGAATCTATAATGCTGACCCTTTCTTCAGAATTCCTCATTTCAAGTACAATTCAACGATTCTGTTTCCTGCTAGGACGACTTCATCCTTGCGCACTACGTCGCCCGGTCTCACCTTTTCCATGTAATCTTTCACCGCCTTTTCCTCGAGTTCAAGCTCGAGGGCTTTTACAGCGTCATAGATGTGCTTCTGCCAGTTTAGACTTTCGGCAACGTCACGGTCAAAGTGGCGTCGTTTATGCACAGGTTTGACTTTGATGAGTTTTGTCAACCCATCAGCGCTGCTTCCATACATGTCTTGGCACCAGGAGACGACGTCTGATGAGGTGATGGTAGATTTTGCTGGAGTGTGCTGCACGCAGGGTGTACCCTTCCTATAAAACATGACAAAGAATATTTAGACCGTATAGAGCCAGCAGACGTGTAAAATTCTTTGCACAGTGCAACGCCAATCATTACGATCTCTTTTAGGACGCTCACTGTAGCAGCAACCGAAGAACTCTACTCTACTCTACTCTACTCTACTCTACTCTACTCTACTCTACTCTACTCTACTCGAGCATCTCTTCTCATTATTAGTCAGAAACATTGAGCTTCAGCAAATTCGACTATATAAACTGACTCAATAGGCGAAGCAGGGGCTACGAGGCTGTTCGGTAAGTACTGTACCAATGTCGAAGATCTTTACAAAAGTCGTTGTAATTTGTAATCTTTGTTGTTAAAGATTAACACTTACTTATAATGGCTACCGACGTTACCCGTGAGCCTCTGCTCACAAGTGAAGCAATAGCTGGTTTTGCACACGACACACCGGATGTGGTTGTCGGTGTTTCGCTTCCGGTTCATCCGATGGCATGCCGGGCAGGGTGCGCACTCGGCGTGGTCGAAAGCGGTCGGGTCGACTTTCAGGATACCTCGGACGGCGTTTACAATCTGTAACATAGGAATAGTAACAGTACTTTAGTGCCATAGAACAAAAGTATTCTGATTTTAGTAACTCAACTTAATTCACCGATTGCTCTAGTGTCTGTCACCTTCTTCTGTGGTTCTACATCACACTGCAACTATAGGTCGGTCCAGAGCTATATGGTGAGCAACATTCAGGGAGATATCGACTATTCTCCCTTCGCAGCCAAGGACTGAATTATTGTGAGCTTAAGGTGGGGTCACACCTGCGTATCTATTTAAGTCCGTATGAGGCGCGCATGGGAGTATTTACCTCCACCAGGCCTCACAGGTCGTTGGAAAAATGATAGAAATTGGACAAACGTAAACAGGTAACATGCCAGACGAGTTAGCTGGGTCGCTAACCATACTTCTCAGTCAGCTAACTCATCTGGCATGTTATTTATCTATATTTGTCCAATTTGTACTGTTTTCCCCGCGACCTGTGGAGCCTGGTAGAGACTAAGAGCGTTATACGCACCTCAAACGGACTTGAATATATACGCATGTGTGACCCCACCTTTACAACAGGCAGAGCTAAATCGCAAGGGCCTGGATCTATATATGGAGCGAGCTACCATTCGATTCCACCCAGGCGGGTGACGTCAATACGTCTGCCGCATGCAAGGGTTTGGAGCGGCTGATTTTAGCGCTTAAACTCAATTGACCTTAATACGACTGTCGCAAGGGTCAGGAGCAAGCTGCTATTTGGCGCCACCTCAGGTGACCTCAATACGAGAGACATAATCCCGTAGTTGCATGCGTGTCGGCAAGGGATTCGTAAAAAGGTACTGTAAATGCAGAAATGTTCGCGGTGGATTAATTTTTTCATAACAGTAAGAGACTGCAGTGCATGGTGCTACCGCGAAATTAAAACCACCGCGAAAAGTCCATTTTCCCGCTACCGCGAAATTAAATCCCCGCGAACATAAATGCATTTACAGTATCCCGACATACCGGTGGTTCCTGGTTGGTTTGCCGCCTGTAGCAGCTACATGTGGTGGATGGAGCTCCACAGCCGTAGCAGAAGCCGTGTTTACACCGGACACAAAACATGCTGTTGCACCTGCAAAGGCAAGGAAAAAGTAAGACACTTTATCATAGAAGTCCACCTGTGTCGGAAGTGTTCATAGTTTAATGCTAAACATTCGTCCAACTTTCTGTGTAAGAGGTATAAAGGAGGCTATATACATCAAGGCACTCCAGCCCTCACTGAACAAAGACGGCGGGCGTTATAAACATCCTTGCACTTAACTAGAAATGCGATTATTAATAGCTTGGGGATACGTTTACTAGACATTTGAGCTCATGGCATTTTCAAAAGTTGCATGCATGTATTTCAAGAGACAGTGTTGTGTACTAGTCTTACCCGGTAGTCCTGTATATCGGCGCGTGACATTTCGGACAGGGTGTTGTTGTGTCCATGATGAGTTTGTTGGAGAGAGCGTCGTGCTCCTTTCTTCCTTTCACTCTCTCTTCCCATCCCTCCATCCCGTCAGATCCGGTCTCACCGGAAACAGTGATCCGGGCACTCGTTCTTTTGTTCTTCCAGACGCGGTGAGAGCATTGTCCTAACTGAGGGCGGAAACATATCATACAAAATTACTTCCAACTTCCATTCCTGTTTAAAGTGTTCATTGATAATTCGGCTTTCGAGCCGCAAGTTGGCTGTGATACAAATAAACCATTCTCTCTCTCTCTCTCTCTCTCTCTCTCTGGTAGGGGCACGATCCTTCGATAACTTAAGACATTTTTAAGAAGTTAAGAAAATAATTTTAATCGGTAATGTGTTGGCGAATTCCCTATGCCAAATATGTTCAAATCACCAAATGTTTCAATATTCTCAGTTTTTCACACAATAAGTAGGAATGAATAACAGTATAGATAATGTCATATTTGTAATGTATTTTGACGTTTATTGCTTGTCCATAATTTTTAGATCACAAAATGATGTCAAGGCGGTTCTTCGGAAACAACCGTTTCTAGACTTATTCGTCAAATGGTAAAAAGATGACTGTACATATATTATATGGTATATATGCCAAATATGATGTAAATAAATAGATACGTGGACACTTTATGTTGTTTTTCATTTTTGCTCTCTTGCCAGTATTATAGAGACTGGGGGAGGGGGGGTAGGAACGGTTAGGGTATTTAGTCTGGAATCCAAAAGTCTTGGGTTTGAATCCTGTCATGCTACTGATCGTGTACCCTTGGGAAATATACTTTCCTCACTCCACCCAGGTGTAAAACTGACTACCTGACTTCGGTTGGGGAGGTACAAGATGGTGGGAGGAGACGGCTAACATTTACCATCACCTAGCTTAGCGTGGTCCACCTATGCCAAGCAGGAGAGTAGGTTAAATGCCTTCCACATGAGGTGTATTCGTCGCATCCTGGGCATATCATGGAAGGACAAAGTCACCAATGCCGAAGTGCTGTCTCGTGCTGGCCTCCCAACCATGTTCACCCTCCTCAGACAACGCAGACTACGCTGGCTAGGCCACGTCCGTCTCATGGAGGATGACCGAATCCCCAAAGACCTTCTCTTCGGAGAACTGATCTCAGGAAAGAGAAACACCGGACAGCCACAGCTGCGATTCAAAGATGTTTGCAAGAGAGACTTAAGGGCTCTGGATATTGACTCAGAACGCTGGGAGGACCTTGCAGATGACAGATCCAGCTGGAGATGCACACTGTCCAGGCAGCTAAAATCAGGAGAAACCAGACTGATGCGCATGGCAGAAGAAAAGCGGAGCCTGCGAAAAGAACTCTGCAACAGACCTGAGTCAGCTTACAGATGTGCCCTGTGTGGCAGGGACTGTCATTCTCGTATAGGAATGTTTAGCCACAGTCGACGCTGTAGGGCTGATTACAATTAGGATTTTACCATGGCCAATATTGACCGAAGGAGGCCATATATATAGCTTAGCTTATTGCCCATATGAGGTATGGTCTAAATAACTAATAAGGCCACATTGATGTGATTTATGAACCCCTTTGCGAGCCGTTCGCAGTTCGCGATTGACCATTCACAAATTGCATGATCTCGGAACCTAACAGAATGAACGACAAGGGTGCATTTGTGCACATTTGTACAACTTGTTGACACAATATAAACAAGCCAGTTCAAGAATGTTCTCCAACGCGTTTATTGTTCTTTGTTGTTTTACAGTTCTTAAACTGATAAATCTATTGCACCATCCAGCAAAGTACAAGTTAGCAAAGACATATTAGGTAATGTTTAAAACATACACATGTCGGTGTATAGTCCAGAATATAGCTATAGATTCTTCTTCTTCTTGCTTTTTAGTATCGGTGCAAATGTGGGATTAGCTACACTCAGCTGTTTATCAAAATGCACGAAAAATATATAAATTTCTCGTGTACCTTAAGGAAGGGAATCTATAATGCTGACCCTTTCTTCAGAATTCCTCATTTCAAGTACAATTCAACGATTCTGTTTCCTGCTAGGACGACTTCATCCTTGCGCACTACGTCGCCCGGTCTCACCTTTTCCATGTAATCTTTCACCGCCTTTTCCTCGAGTTCAAGCTCGAGGGCTTTTACAGCGTCATAGATGTGCTTCTGCCAGTTTAAACTTTCGGCAACGTCACGGTCAAAGTGGCGTCGTTTATGCACAGGTTTGACTTTGATCAGTTTTGTCAACCTGTTCGCCCTGCTACCATACATATCCTGGCACCAGGAGACGACGTCTTCTGAGCTGATGGTGGATTCTGTAGGAGTGTGCTGAACACACCGCATGCCCTTCCTACAAAACATGTCAAAGACGGGGGACGTTATAAACTTTCTGGCATGTGACCAATTACTGACGTCACCTTCCACAGATCACTTCTTGAAGAGATCACGTGTCTGTATTAAACTCTCGTGAGTTTACGTTCTGAAGTGATTGGTGATCAGTGGTCTTTGAAATTTTGATCCTTGCATACCTTTGAGTTGAAAAAAAAGTTTAGCATTGTACTATGATTACTATCAACGCAGACTAGCTTCCAAAAAAATCAAAGAATCAAAGAACGTTAGACCGTAGAACCAGTAGTGAAGATCTAACATGTTCGTATATTCAATTATTCCTTTTTGTTACTCCGTTTGTCTCCACTTGTTTATATCTGACTTGTGTAGATGAAGAAGACCTTACGAAAGGCCTTGAACAACACACTGCATGCATTTCCTATGTCCACTAAGTTAGGCACCGAAATGTGCTCACTGTAACAGCATCTCTCCTCCCTATTAAAGTTAAGTCATGAGAAAAATCGAGCTTCGGAAATTTCGATTAACTTCAGACTCAATAGGCAAAACAGGTGCCAAGAGGGTGCTAAGTAAGTATTGTATCAGTGTGGGTTCAAGTAGTGCTAACTGACCATGCCAAACGCCCCTCTTGTTGTTTCAGTATTGTAGAAGATATTACAAAAGTTGTTTTACTTACTTATAATGGCTGCCGACGTTACCCGTGAGCCTCTGCTTGCAGGTGAAGCAATAGCTGGTTTTGCACACGACACACCGGATGTGGTTGTCGGTGTTTCGCTTCCGGTTCATCCGATGGCATGCCGGGCAGGCTGCGCACTCGGCGTGGTCGAATGCGGTCGGGTCGACTTTCAGGATACCTCGGACGGCGTTTACAATCTGTAACATTGGGAAGTATTCTATTTTGAGTAACTCAGTTCTTTATTCACTGATAGCTGATTATAGCTGTCTGTCACCTGCCAATTCCGTATATATACGGGAACGTATATAATGTCAGTATCCATATGGGTTTAGAACTTTTCTCACTTAAATGCGGCATACCGCAACAAACTGCATCGCCATCGATTAGGGAGGTAAATCTGCAGAAGCAGCACAGAATAGGTTTACTTTTACTGATGGCAAAAAAATTCACAGCAGGAGAAAAGTTAAACTGTTCTACTTCACACTACAGCTAAGGTGTCACTGCAGAGCTCAGCTATAGTGATCACCAAGCTATGGTGAGCAAAATCTAGGGAGACATTCACCCGTAGTTGCCTGTGTCCCAACATTCAATGGGATCAGAGAGAAGTTATTCCGGCTTAGGCCTATGTCACATTTCCAACCCGGGGCCCGGCCGGGCAGCTTTCGGGAACGAAAAGTATGACATATATGACACCAAACTACACAAGACGTAAAAGAGAATGGTCGCGGGCATTATTTGTGTATATTTGTACGTATACATGTCTATCGTTCAGAGAGGGGAGGACCAAGGGGCCATTCCCTGGCCTAAGTATTTAGGCAGGCAGGCATATATTTCTATTTTTCGTTCCCACAAACAACCCGGCCGGGCCCCGGTAGGAAATGTGACATAGTTTGGAAATGTGGCTTTAGCCTTACCGGCGGTTCTTGGTTGGTCTGCCGCCTGTAGCAGCTACATGTGGTGGATGGAGCTCCGCAGCCGTAGCAGAAGCCGTGTTTGCACCGGACACAAAACATGCTGTTACACCTGTACAGGGAAGGAATGTAAGAACATTATCATGGAAGCTCATCTGTGTTGGTAGTGTTCATAGTACAATGCTAATACCCCTGTCACATTATCCACGATCTTCGGGCGTATCGATGGAAGATCGGCCATATTTAAGATCGACAGAGGGTTGCGCGTATTTTTCACCTGAAAACCGCCCCTGTCACATATAAGCCATACTTCATACCTTGTACAATTGTTGTGCAATAAAGTTATTATTATAAGCCAAGCCCGGGCGAATGTAGAATCGCCGTCCGATCGATTTTGCCAGATTTGACAGGGGTATTAACATTCGTCCAACTTTTTTTGTAAGAAGGAGGCAATATACATCAGGGCACTCCAACCATTACTGAACACAGATGGTGGGGGATATAAACTTCCTGACACTTAACCAGAAATGAACTAATTGAAAGCTTGAAGATGCGGAATGTAAACTTTACTAGACTTTTGAGCTCATGGCGATTTTTCAAAAGCTGCATGCATGTATTTCAAGAGACAGTGTTGTGTACTAGTCTTACCCGGCAGTCCTGTATATCGGCACGTGACATTTCGGACAGGGTGTTGTTGTGTCCATGATGAGTTTGTTGGAGAGAGCGTCGTACTTCTTTCTTCCTCTCACTCTCTCTTCCCATCCGTCCATCCCGTCAGACCCGGTGTCACCGGAAACCGTGATCCGGGAACTTGTTCTTTTGTTCTTCCAGACGCGGTGAGAGCATTGCCCTAACTGAGGGCGGAAACATATCATAAAAAAATGACTTCCAAATATGTTTCAAGTGTTTGTTCGATAACAGATTGATTGATTGCTTGATTGGTTTAGTTATTGTATGAGTGAGCTATTGTACATGTGTGAGTGAGTGATTGAGTGATTGAGTGAGTGAGTGAGCGAAAGACGGTGAGAGAAAGAGTACTCTAGTGAGCGTGTGTATGTTTGTGTTTGTTTGTTTGTTTGTTTGTGTGTGAGTGCATATGCGTATGTGCTTCTGTCCCTGTGCATGTTTGTGAGTGAGTGAGTGAGTGAGTGAGTGATTGAGTGAGTGAGTGAGTGAGTGAGTGAGTGAGTGAGTGAGTGAGTGAGTGAGTGAGTGAGTGAGTGAGTGAGTGAGTGAGTGAGTGAATGAGTGAGTGGGTGGGTGGGCGGGCGAGTGAGTGAGTGAGTGAGTGAGTGAGTGAGTGAATGATGTTTTCAAATTGGATGTATAGAAATGTTTGCAACACTGTCAAAAATATCATACATTTACATATAGTAAAGAAAAGTTCACACTCCTACCCTTCCGTGCCACCAGTCCCGGCACCTGGTGCAGAACGCGTGCCCGCACTTCTCACAGTCTGCCCGACGCCGTCCTCCGGAGTAGACTTCCGAACTCACGCGAGAAATCCCGCGACACTTCGGGCACCAGTCCACCTCCCGTTCCTCCGCCAGAACTTTCCTCTCTGTCTCTTGCTCCTGTGGTGGAAAAATTTTAAAACTATTTCATATCGACTCTTCAGGTACGTAAGGATTACAATATCTTTGCTACGGTTACAATTGAAAAAAGTGGCCCACCTAGTAGTTTACAAGTTTGTTTTTTTCTCAATTTCTGGCAGGACACCCCTACATGGCCACTTGGGACACACTGAGGCTATCGGGCTATTTTCAAGCATTGCCGGGCCCCTGGATTTTCAAACCTCGCAGTTTAAATCACCCCGGAACGCGGCGATGCTTGGCCGGGCCCCTAGATTTTCAAAACTCGGAGTTCAGATCACCCCGGGACATGGCTTTCTTGGCTTCGGGGCCCGGCCGGGACTACTCCCGTACCCTTTTGGGCACCCGTGCAAATTGGATCGTATCTGCTAAATAAATGAATAATTGTTGCTTACTTCTGCCTTCTTCTGCTGCCTTCTGAAAGTTTTCACGTCAAGCACAGCCCAGAGTACATCAGCTGAAATAGTTACGTCACATCCGCTTCCGGCGCACCTGGAATCAAAACCAAATTTGTCATTGATGTGAAGAAACTTAACTCCCACCTACCTGATCAAGTAAAGGCAGATATTGTCCAGAAGAAAGCTTAAGAATAAACATATTACAATTCTCTCACATGGTCTAGCCTAACAAATACTGCTTTGTTTTGTAAATTCTTACTCAAGCACATTCATTTACGTGATGACCAGCCCCTCCAACTCTGCCCTTTCACTTGCTACATAATGTAACCGAACACCACAGTGTGTCTGCTACTTTACTAGTTGCCATGGTGACAGCCGTATGGTCCAGGTCATTGACCTCATGCCTGCTTGGCGCGAAAAGAGGAGGAAACGAGGCAAACACACTATGTTCCCCTTTTGTGAAAGTATGAATGAAATTATCGCCATCACATTAGGGCTGTGTACCTAAACAAATTTCAGGTACAGGTACAGGTACACGGGTTTTGGTATAGGTCCGGACCTGCACCTGTACCTTAAAAAAGTTTAGCCAAGTATATGTAAGTTAAACATGTAGCTAACTGTCTCTTCTTGTCATCTTTGTATGGGAAATTACATATTTGAATCTCAAAACAATTTCTTTGCAAGTTTTCTTAAGTTTCAACTGCAAGATTATCACCATTGTCATTGTTGATTCGGGATTTACTTGTCCAGTAGTCTGAAAAAGTAATGTTTGATAGTGATTTAGTTTGTTTAGGTACAGGTACAGGCACACAGATGTTTAGGTCCGGACCTGTACCTAAACAATTTTTGTACCTACATACCCGTACCTGTACAGGTACGGTACAGGTACGGGTATGTAGGTACACTGCCCTACATCACATTAATACTTACTTAATAATCCACGTGCCCTGTTCCATGGCGTAATGACAATGAGTGCTGAGGCAGTCTTCACAGAACACGTGACCACACTCCTCTATCACGTGACTTAATCTGGGCCAGTCTATGAGACAGATGCCGCATATCGGGGCCTAAGGAGAAATAGAGAAATTACCGTTATTGTTACGATGTAAACAACAAAAATCATGAGGATCCGGATCCGTCAACTCCTTCTTAATCGTGAGTTATGCTACGGTCCACAGTTTGAAACAAATTCGCCCCCTGCAGTTCCAACAAGCCCCTGGGGGACCCAAAGTTACAGCACTATCTCTCTGCCTTAAGACCTATCTACCATATAAAAAGCACGCCCACATCAAGTCCAGAGCACGAGATATCAAAGCCATGAGTTCTGCTTCGGTACCTTAGAAAGCCGATAGGGGGTCCATTACCAAAGTTGGCCTTCATTTTCCCAATTCCTAAACAATAACATCAAGATCCACCCGAGGCTTCTAGAGATATGTTGCTCATAAACACACTAATTATAAGTCACACCGATAACACATGCTTCTTGCATTGGCGAAGGTATCTACGTTATGCATGGGTTCATGCTACCGATCTTGTGCCCTTCAGAAAGGCACGTTGAACGACTTTCATCACAAGTTATGCTGTCGACAAACACACCCGCGTACACACACTTACATCCGTCTGATCGACCTCTTCTTGCGTAGACATGTCTCCAACTTGGTTCGAGTCTCCCTCCGCTGAAGATTCCAATGGTGGTGGGTACTTCCCGGCTTTTAGCGACGCTTCTACGAGGGGACGACTTTCGTTCGCTGTTCCTCCTTCCGCCATAAGTTAAATGGATTCCTGTACTTCTCTTACACAGAATATAACAAAGAAGAAATTTCTGACAGAACTATACAAGCCCCAAAAGCCCTGCACTGTGTAAAAGAGTCTATCTGCCGACCTATATATGCTTGAGTCAGGTCGGGGTTTCCGGCGGTTGTGCAATACCTGACGTCACGCCCGCGAGCGCTGATTGGTCGCTATTCTAGGCGGCCGTGACGTCATGAGCAGACGACAGGTAGACAGAATAACAGTGACGGCTTCGCGTATGTTGATTCGATTCTTACCCGACAACGTACCATTAACAGATCTTAATTGTTTTTAAGAGGATGCAGTAAATGTGCGAGACGTTGTAGATGTTAAAATGGCACAGATTATTTGTCGTTAAATGTCGGTATCAGTGCTACAAAGGTCGGGAAATGATACAACGTAAACCCGGAAGTTTCGATACATATAGAATACAACACGGTGTATTCCGTATGACCCGAGGTACCAGCCCGACCCGCGGGAGGGCTGAGACCGAGGGTGATGCAGATTACACCGTGTTGTATTTTATTTATGTCATACCCAAATCATATATTTGGATGTGAAATGCGCCATAAGTTTGGTGCCCTCGAACAAACATTGTTACAACAGCAATGTTCCGACGTCCGAATCAGGTATTTGAATTTTCGCCCGCGCCGCTCGGTGTATGTTCGAATTATTCGATGGAAGCCTGTGTGATACAACTTCGAAGCCTGTGTGGTACGTGTTTTTATCACACGGTCCGGAACACCTGTATCGAACGTTATCGCGGCCCAGGTATGACAAAAATAACGTTACCCTATGGCCGATGATCATAAATCAATATATCAATAACGGCAGAGGAGCAAACTTATCAATGCGTAACGTTATAGGGTCAATCCCTTATGCCAATTATATGGTTTTTCAAATCATATAATTTGTCAAGATTTCTCTGTGTATCAAACAGCAAGTATGTTCTCGGTGTTTCCTGGCATTATTTGCTTGTTCATACTTTTACATCGTAGTGTGGTGTTTGTTTGTTTGTTTATTTTTTATTTATCCAGGGGTACATGTGGCCTGGCTGGCGTTTTTTAAAGATCCCTGGGGGGAAACCCCGTACATACATAACAATAAACGATAACAATATAAAATCAATTAAATAGTGACACAGCAAGAATTCGCAAATAATAACGCAATTCAACTAAGACAAAATAAGGCAAGTCAATTATACAACATTAATCCTAATATAACTCCGAAATCATAAATAAAATCAAATAGGTAATGGGAATTTGCATACCAATGTGAACACAAAAAAAAAGACATGACAGATTGCATATTAGACCATGTGTCCAGGCGATTCCTTGGATACAGATGTTTCTAGATTCATTCGTAAAATCTTTAACAGATGATTGTATATATTATATCATATATCAAAAATAATGTTGTAGATAAAAAGATACGTGGAATGTTGATGTTCCTTTTTTACTCTGGACATCTTACCAGCGACTTGGGGGGGGGGGGGGGGGTGACGTAACTGGAAGGTGTTTCTACATGTACCAGAAACCAGAGGTTTTTCGTCCGAATCTTGTTATACACCTTTCTCACGCGGCGGCCATGATAGATCTAAAACGAGTTCAATGAGGCAAACAAAAGACTGTCCATCATAATAAGTAGTTCAACCAATGATAGTCTGCCAATTAGGAAAGCAACCAATAAGAGATTTGCAATTGGCTGCATGTCCGTCAAATATTTGCATCATTATGTTTTTATTTTGCATCTCTTAAGGGACAGTGGGATCAGTCTACGCTACTATAAATTGCTACATATTTCGGTGTATAACACTTGTTATAATATCTATTATTTGATCTTATATTGTGAAAATTTGTGTGGTCTGGGGAAAAACTAAATGGGAGCTGATTTTAGAAATAAGTTTTGTCTGTTTGCCTCATTGACCTCGTCTTCAATCTATGATGGCCGCCGCGTGAGAAATGTGTATACTACCAATCTTGTGCCCTAAATACGACTTTCCTCACTCCACCCATATTTAATGGGTACCTGACGTCTATTGGGGAGGTAAAAGGCAGTGGAAGGAGAGGGATGGGCTCAACCATCCAATATCGTGCCCTAGACAGTGGATAACAACGCACTGTCATTATGTGATCCAAAAAGGTTATGGGGCTGCATATGCCTTTCCTTACCTTAGCTTACTGCACCTAGGTAGCCAAGTCACAAATAAGATATAATTTATCATGGAAGCCCATCTGTGTTGGTATTTATCGAAGGTACAATGCTAAACTTTCTTCCAACACAAAAGTATACATGGATCATATTTTCAACGACCTCTGCCGCCTACGTCAGTATCGATACTGATGACCAATCACTTCAGGACGTAAACTCGTGAGAGTAATAGACACGTGATCTTATTTACACGTGATTTTGGCGGATACGTGACGTCAGCGATTGGTCAAACGTGCGACGCTCACCGTGTCTATTTTGATATCATCTGACGTGATTCAATTTGCCTCTTTGTGAGCCTTTCGCAATTCATGTTTGACCAATCCCGACAGTATCTCAAAGCCTAACTTAAGACTGAACGATGGGGGTAAATTTTTGCACGCTTGAAATGATTGACACAATATAAAAATTAGACTCAGTTGAAGAATGTTCTTCATATCATTTATTGTTTTTTATGCGGATAGAATGGATGAAGTTTTGCTCCAGTGAGCTAATTCTTACATATCAACAAAGACATGATTACAAATAGTCTATTGGTTTGGCTTCTTCAGCACGCACAGCCAGGGTCTGTTTACTAACATACACAGGTTGGTACGAGTATCGTAGTCTAGCATATAGGTCCGGCTTGCGCTTCTTCACTCCTCTCTTTCAGATCACCCCTAGGCAGTTACGCCAACTCGCTGCCGATAGACGGAACTGGAGAAAGCTTGCAGTCGCCTGCTCTGTAGCCGACCGATGATGATGATGGTAACGGTGAAAATTTTGGGCTTTATCGGATTTTATCTACGTACAGTTAGATACATATATGGAGTTTCCCTTATACTCATGTGCCTAAAGTGAGAGAATCTATAATGTTAACCTTTTGCCATGAAGTCTTCAGTTTGAGTATAATTCAATTCTGCTCCCCGAGTCTACGATTACGTCAATTTTACGTACTACGTCACCTGGAATGACGTTTTCCATACGTTCTTTTACCGCCTTTTCCTCAAGTTCAAGCTCAATAGCTTTCACAGCGTCGTAGATGTGCTTCTGCATCTTCCACCCTTCGGACGTGCCGCGCTCAAGAATCCGTCGCCTAGGCTTGATGAGGTAGATCAACCCCTCCGCACACTTACCATACATGTCCTGGCACCAATAGACAACATCTGCGGATGTGATGGTGGTTTTCATAGGGGTGTGCTGAACACACGGCATGCCCTTCCTATGAAACATGTCATAGAATACCCATTAAATACAGTAGAAGCCAGTTAATTGCACAACGGATTAACGCACACTTCTGTTAACTGCACGGAATCCCAAAATCCCAAACCAGTGCAGTCCAGCTAGATAGCTGCGCATAATTGCACCATCCGGATAATTGTACGAAATTCACTGGCAAATAGGCCGTGCAATTAATCGGCTTCTACTGTATAAATAGTTTCATCAGGTTGGTAGATCAATCGAACAAAGTCTCCTTCGTTTCACAACCTTCTTTTCATTCTGACTATCTGTCGTCTTCATTAGTACAGAAACCTACATGTACTGATGAAGACGACGGATAGTCGCCGAAATAGCCTGACTAAAATCGCGCTCCTAGCGGCCGGCCCTACAATATTGCCGCCGCCCTCGGGGAGGGGGTCATTAACCCCAGCCAGCGAGAGATTGTGTCAACACAGGCTAGTCGCCGAAACGTCTACGGAAGAATCAAAAGAAGGCTGTGAAACGAAGAACACTTTGTTCGAATGTCATAGAATGGTTAGACCTTAAAACAAGTAGCGCTAACGATATGTTCAGCACAGCGTATTGACATTTTCATATACATATAGGTATTATTGTATTGTATAGATGCAGAAGATCTTTTTGTTGTGTTAATAAACTTAAGATTAATACTTACTTATAATGGCCACCGACATTTCCAGTGAGACTCTTCTTGCAGGTGAAGCAATAGCTGGTTTTGCACACGACACACCGGATGTGGTTGTTGGTGTTTCGCTTCCGGTTCATCCGATGGCATGCTGGGCAGTCCGCGCACTCTGTTCGATCGAAAGCGAACGGATCTATCGAAAGAATTCCCCGGATGGCACTTACAATCTGTGACATATTAAGAAAATTAATAGTGCTTTATCGACCTGATATATATGTATGCATATATGACTCTTTGTATGTTGAGTAACCCACGGTTATTCACACCCACATATTTACACAGAAGAGTTAGCGTTTCGATGACCGTCTGTCACCTGTTCTACTTCGTACTGCAGATAGGTGTCGCTGTTACATTGTTGCAAATGCGGCCCCGAACAATATCAAAATACTATCACATTAAACTCCTTTTTTCTGAACGCGGTCATAAGTATGCCTAAGGCTATATCCCCTTTCATCACAGTCCATTACAATATCATTCTTTTTTTTTAGGTTTGGGAAACAATGTTATACACTAAAGCAACGACACCTAGCGGCAGTGTGACGTGGACCAATCACTGATCTCTCTGAGGAAGGTGACAGGCTGCCACGGAGACGCACATTTGTGTAGATATTTGGTTATGAATGAAAACAGAAAACTTTATTTACTATATGGTTCAAATTTCATTCAATTCGATGAAACCTTTCCATCAGCGACAAAGAGTACATTACATGAGTACAAAGCAAGTATTACGCAAAAATAAGCGTTTATGTTAAAAGCAAATACATCAAAATTGTTTAACTACCAAACCTTTCAGACAATGCAATGATACAAAAAGAAAATCAAGTAAGAACATTTTATTCTAAATTGTAACCAAGGAAGCAAGGAATGCAGACTCACCGCTGGTTCCAGGTTCGTCATACGGCACCGGCACCCCGGGAAGGCTGACCCGCAACCGTAGCAGAAACTGTGTTTGCACCGCCCACAAAGCATGCTGTTACACCTGAGAAAGGAAAA
Organism: Branchiostoma floridae; assembly: GCF_000003815.2. Taxonomy (NCBI): domain Eukaryota; kingdom Metazoa; phylum Chordata; class Leptocardii; order Amphioxiformes; family Branchiostomatidae; genus Branchiostoma; species Branchiostoma floridae. Next base: position 17,222,651 of record NC_049995.1, read on the forward strand.
CAAGGGAAGACCTGACTTAACGTTTGCGATTCTCATGTTGTATGGGACATCTTACACAATATCTGGTATATCCCATAACTAGGGCTGGGTATCGGTACAGCGTACAGGTACAAAACCAGTTTTTCTTATTGGACCGGTCCAGAAAAACCGGACCTGAAAAAATTAGGTGGACCGGATGTTGGACCGATTAGAAAATTAACAGATTATTTTATCAGGCATTCACACGTGGAAGGTGGAAGAAAATAACAACAGTGAAGTAGAGTAGAGTTTAGAGTAATTTCTACCAAGTTTTACAGCCAATCGTACAGGTGCAGTTAGCGTTGTAGGATTTTAAAACGCCAGTGTAAGTCTAATACTCCACCAAACAGATTTCTTTGTAGTGAAATGGACCATTCGTATGAGTCATACTAAATCAAGTCCAGGTTCAGGTCCGGACCTAGACCTGATCCTTTGGACCTGAACCGGAACTTACTGAATTTACAGTACCGGTACCCACCCCTACCCATAATTATTTCGAGTAGGCTACCCCGATGAAATTCGCTCTTTCTTTCAAAGACGTAGGCGTGCTGTCTCAACAAAATAGCCAGCTATGCGACACTCTAATGTTAAGTTTATCCTTCGTTCTGCTTTGATGTGTAGTCTTGCCTTTTGTATTGTTAACCTTGGTTTAACAAGGTCACACATAAGGGGGAATAAAATTGACCTTGACCTTCGTACCAAATATCAATACAATCCATTCAGGTATGCTGGAGTCCATCCAAAAACACACATGTATACATTCATACAAACGCGATCGAAAACATAACATTCTAGCGAAGGTACGGTATCTTCATTGTCCTCACAAATCTATTATATATGTTTTGTACGTGCATTTCAATGTACACTTTCATGCATACTAATGGCGATCTTACCCGGTAGTTCTATATATCGGCACATGGCATTTCGGGCAGGGTGTCGTCGTGTCCATAATGAGCTTGTTGGAGAGAGCGTCGTACTTCTTTCTTCCTTTCAATCTCTCTTCCCATCCCTCCATCCCGTCAGATCCGGGCTCGCCGGAAACTGTGATCCGGGCACTCGTTCTTTTGTTCTTCCAGACGCGGTGAGAGCATTGTCCTAACTGAGGGCGGAAACATATCATACAAAATTACTTCCAACTTCCATTCCTGTTTAAAGTGTTCATTGATTGATTGATTGATTGAGTTATTGTTTGAGTGAGTTTTGAGTGAGAGAATGTGGGTGAGTGCGTTTGCGCGCGTGTGTGTGTATGTGCATTTGTGTTCGTGTGTGTGTGTGCTTGACTGTATGTGTGTGAGTGCATATGCGTATGTGCTTCTGTGCTTGTATGTATTCTAAACTTTGTCAGTGCGTGAGTGAGTTTGTGTTAAATTGCATCCATCCTTATTTTCTCGAAATGTCATATCAAGAAAAGTCGTAATGATTCGTTCTCCTACCCTTCCGTGCCACCAGTCCCGACACCTGGTGCAGAACGCATGCGCACACGTCTCACAGTCGGCCCGCCGGCGCCCCGCGGAGTACACTTCCGAACTCACGCGAGAAATCCCGCGACAATGCGGGCACCAGTCCACCTCCCGTTCCTCCGCCAGAACTCGCCGCTCGGTCTCCTGCTCCTGTTTTAATTAAACAACAGATAATATTGTGATTATTCAAAATCGACTTTTGAGATGTGCAATGATTTCGAAATCCCGGTCACAGTCGGAAAAGGGGCTGAAAAAAAAATAAAGCCAAATAAAATATATCCATTGCTGGAAGTGAAAATACATAGAAAGAAAAATATCATTTAAATTTGGGGCAAGTGAACAGTTGGTTCGGGCAAGTAATTACCTCAATGAAAAATAGAGGTATAGTTTTGAGTGTGTCTGTCTGTCTGTCTGTCTGTCTGTTTGTGTTTAGGGTTTTTGTGGACATCATAACTTCAGAACCTCTTGATGGACTACGATGATATTTGTTATGTGGGTAGGGGTTGGGAAGACGAAGGTCAAGGTCAATTTTGGGCCCCCTGGTGTGTGACCTTGGTACTGCAGCAGAACTTCGATTTTTTTTGTAATGTTTTACGAGCTGTTTTGTTCGAAAGTTTGGGCGCGACCCCTTCGTGGCCTAGTAGCACACCCTGTGGCTTTCATGCTATTTTGGGGCACGGCTGGTCGCCATATTTTTTTTTTTTAAACTAGAAGTAAAAATCGACCCGGGACCCAGTGACATGATATTGTCACTGTTACCCTGCCTGGGGATCGGCGGATAGTTCCCAGGGACGGTGTTGATAAGGGATATAGAAATATAGTCTAGTGGTTAGGATTTGTCGCTCTCACCGCCAAGGCCCGGGTTCGATTCCCGGTGTGGGAACCAAATTGAATGTAGAAATATAGAGGGGCGAGTAAGAACAGAAAGAAACAAACATGCCTACACCCGGGATCGAACCCGGGCGGCGGATCACAAATCACGACCGCTATCGCTGACGCCACAAAAGCACTAGTGCCCTTGGGCAAGGACGATAGGCAGTACTTGAACACCACTGTTACACAGGGGACGATGTTTTGAACTGTCGTTTTCGGATGCTAAATGTGAAAGATTGTTGATGTCACGGTGGCCAGGTAGTGAGTCAAGTAGAATCAGGACAGAGGCATGATGTTGTGGATATAATAGACTTTATTCAGGGCTCAAGTGGCCACGTCCTTCCCTATTGCTGTCCCTAGGTCGAATTCCCCCCTTCCTATTTAAGTAATCCCTTCCCCAACCCCTCTGCATGTGCTCCCAATTGCCCCGGTGACACTCTCCACTCCAGGGGTTATTATGTCACGCTCTCGCCTGTGACATTAACCCAACAGCACATGACGAGAAGAGATAGATAGTGTATTGTACAAACCAGGCAATGACTTGCAGAGACGACAAATGAATAAGCCGTACTTACTTTTGCCTTTTTCTGTTGTCTGATGAGCGTTTTCTCGTCAAGCACATTCCAGAGAAGATCAGAAGGTATAGTGACGTCGCATCCGCTTCCGGCGCACCTGCAATCAAAGCCAGTTTTTTTAGATCTATGTGAAGAAGTTTTAGGTCCTTCTTCTTGGTCAAGGGGGACAGATTTTTTCAGTCAGAAGGAAGTTTAAGAAGAAATATAATTTTGTTTCTCTTCCACCTTTACTTGGCCAAGCCTTACAAATTTAATTGCTCTATTTATCATTACTCAAACACATTCATATATGTTGTGTTAAATAAACAGCCCCCCCCCCCCCCCCCAGCTCTGTCCTACCACTTGCTACATAACGTAATCGAACTTGAACAGTAACTATGGTTACGTCTTTCTGGTCCAGGTCAATGACCTTATACTTGTTTAGAACGGAAGACGTAAAAGAGAAAAAAAGCGAAACCAAGAGGTAAACATAACTCATCGACACTTCTATGCCTACCTGATGATCCACGTCCCCTGTTCCATGGCGTAATGACAGTGACGCATGAGGCAGTCTTCACAGAACAAGTGACCACACTCCTCTATCACGTGACTTAATCTGGGCCTGTCTTCGAAACAGATGCTACATATCGGGACCTAAAGTTAAGATAGAAAAAAAACGGGTCGGTAATTTACGTGTACACACACACGCGCGCACACACACACTCACATACACACACAAACACACACATACAGACACACACAAACAAACACACTCAAACATACAGACACAGCCACACACACACACACATAAGCAGACAAACGATACCAAAAGCATAATCTTATAGTCGACGGTAATGATTATAACTTACATCTGTCTGATCGACCTCTTCTTGCTTAGAAACGCCACCGTTTTGGTTCGATTCTTGATTCTCGGCATCACCCAATGGCAGTGGTACGTACTTCCCGACGTTTAACGACTCTTCTACAAGAGGAAGGCTTTCGTTCGCTATTCCTCCTTCCGCCATTAGTTCAACGGGTTTCAGTACTTCTCTTACACAGATTATAACAAAGAAGAAATTTCTGGCAGAACGGCACAAGCCCCAAAAGCCGTGTAATGTGCAAAAGAGTCTACCTGCCGACCTATATATGGGTTTGTGTTACCGGCGATTGTGCAATACCTGACGTCACGCCCACGAGCGCTGATTGGTCGCTATTCTAGGCGGCCGTGACGTCATGAGCAGACGACAGGTAGACAGAAAAACAGCAAGGGTGCTCGCGTACATGTACAGTGAGATTAGATCGATTCTGGCGACATTTCTTCCTGACAACGTTTCGGTAACAGGAATTTGCGACATATGATACGTTAACTAGGCACAACGTATTGACCGTTAGCTGTCGGTAACATAACATTAGCCACAAACGTAGGCAAAGTATAAAACGCAAACCCGGAAGTCGAGACTTAAAACGTACGCGTTATAAACCATACACCATGTAAAAGACTATAACCGCCAGCTTTTATAGGTATATTAGACACATATTTTTGGAATGGGCAGGTGGTTTAATTAGTAGGGTTTATTAATTTTGTGTTATGAACTATTTGTGGCTATTTTGTTTGGATTTTGTGGTGTCTTGGGATATAACGTTATGGGCAACCCTCTTGACCTTACGTAACCCCACCGTGAGGATTTGGTTTAAGCCTGTTGTTTGTTTATTTTGTATTGTATTCCCAGTAAACCGCATTAAAACAACAAAAGAAAAACGAAACACAACTCTCACTAAGCATGTTGCGAACAAAGTCTCTACAAAGGTTCGCAACATGCTTAGTATGCGGTATCTGTTTGAAAAGTTGTAAAATATTATATATGTACATACTATATTAGATGAAAGTGACAGATGACAACGCTCTTTGTGGAAATACAGGATGTTTATTCATGTTTGTCTTTGTTCAAAGTTGATGTGCTTTTATTTTCCATGTATACATGGCAGACAGGTCAAAACCAGTACGTAAGTATACACAACGTGACATTGATAAAGCTCAGTACAATCCAATTTACAAACTACAATTCTGTTGGATGGTTCCCAAATGTTCTGTTTTTGTTTATTTGAAAAACCCAATCAAAATAAAACTACAATTCTGTGCATGGAGTACTACTGAAGGTTTTGTTCGTTATCGATATTTTCTGCGCACTAGATATTCTACAAAGTACGTTGTACATGACATCGCTACACTCGTATATAAGTAATGGATTTTGTTATTACAATAGAACAGAACATTGCTTAACTGTCAAATATGAATGTGACAAGTTTACTTTGTACACCTTTCTTTTTCATATTCGACGATTTTATAGAAATGACGTATACTAAAACCATCCAGTGGCTTTTCGCATTGAAAAGCAAATATAAAAAAAAAAAAAAAATTACCATCAAGCCATAACTTTCTACAAGAAACTTTTTTTTTTAATTATGTATTTTTGCTTTTACGGAAGATCGAAAAATGAAGTAATGGTGTAAGAAAAGTCCTTGTTATTTCAGTGGCCCCCTGGAACAACAAGAACTTTTCAAAGTGCCCCAACTCCTCTCAGAACAATGCTGGCCCCGCATTGTCGTCAAGAAGTTGGGACCGATTTAAAATAAGAAATACATTTTTTTCTGGTATTGATAATAATGAGTGTATGATTTTGAATGGCTTGGATGTGATAAGAATTGCACCATTATATAAACATTTATGGAAATGTATATAGTGGATAAATCATAAAGCTACAGATATCGCAACAAAATATACGTCAAAGTAAAATGTACAAAACATGCTTCATGCAATGTGTACATAATATACATACATAAGTGTACTTATGCAGCTATACAGGCATTCTCTGCGATATTACCGTGATACCACTACCATATGTAATTCGTAAACCCACAATTAATCGCCAAAAACCTACATACATCAGAGCAAAATGTGCAAAACATAATATACGTACATGCTATGTGTATATACTTGCCTGTACTTATGCAGCTATGCGGACATTCTCTGTGATATCACCGTGATACCACTACCATATGTAACAGTACGTACACACACAATCTTATAAATGCGTGCGCTGTGCACAAATTTTACAGATGTTGAAATACTGTTGAGAAGCAATATGCTATGTGTACATAATATACATAAGTGTAATTATGCACCTATACAGGAATTCTCTGTGATATTACTGTGATATCACTACAATACGTAATACGCAATCTTATAACAGTCTTATGCCGTCCACAAATTTTACAGAACTGATGTTGCAATATGGTTGAGAAGCCATGCTATTTGTGTATACTTTAAAAGTGTGCATATGCAGTTATACATGCATTCTTGGTGATAATAAAATAAGTAATACGTACACCCACAATCTTATTACTGTCATACACAAATTTTACAGATGTTGAGATATTGTCGAGAAACATCATATTTAGAGGAAATATTTTCAAACCACTGGTAGTACATTAAGTTAGAAAATTACCAATCACAATAACATCATAATCACTATCTGCTGTTTTTACAAGAAACATACAATATGCCATAATATGCATAATATACAAGGTTCACCTTTTTTTGTTACTGTAAATCCATTCATTTCTTGGAGGTCTTAATTTCACAGTAGAAACGGAAACGACGCATGTATTTGTATTATTGTAAATTCAATTGCTTTTGCATGGTATTAATTTTGCAGGAGGACAGAAGAGGATTTTGTGTTCACAGCTGGAACAATGTTGTAGTGCAGTAGCAACGTAAAAGCAACAAGTATTAGAATTTCGAATAAAAAAGCAATGTATTCCGAAGTATGAAGCTGTCCGGTCTGGCATCAATTCAGCCGACCGGCTACAACTGTTAGACATCTTGTACTATATGTTTTCCGAATAAACCATTCTTACTTCAGTTAATGATAGAACATATGAAAGAAGCAGTGACATGAGATGCAATTATTTTACACAGGAACAGACCAACTTGATACAGGGACGAACGTGCATACATGGTAGGACGTCTGGCGTATTGACTTGGGACTGCAGCTAATCCTCCTCAACCAAAGTTGCTTTACCATCGCGAACTGCAAAGAATTTCTTCGGCCGAGCCTTTAAAACAGAGAGAAGATACTAAGTCAAACGATGTTATTGTGTGTAGTCTTTCAACTTATGCCATCGGACAGTGATTCTTTTAAGATGTTATAAATTTCCAAATAAAAGAGATAATAATAATAACTGCACAACAACTTAACAAGGTACAAAGTATGGCATCTACATAACTACAGTTCTATAGTGTAAGGCTTATATAACTAATACAGGAGTGTGTACATGTAGTATGGGATAAGCTTTTTTTCAGTATCATTACAGGCTTTTACTGACCTGTTGTTCTAGCTCCCAGGCAGATACTTTGCTTGAGATGTTTAGGGAGCTGATACCGGACAGGGCCTCCTGAATACAAACAAACAAACAACGATAAATAAACAAACAAACAACAATGAGTAAACAAATGTTCATGTTATTATGTATGGCACAAGGTATGTTAAAGTAGAATTGAACACAGTGAATGTACGAATCTTTAGGCGAACAGGGCCTCCTGAATACAAAGAAACAACGATAAATAAGCAAACAAAGAGTAACGAATGAAAAAGGTTCATGTCATTATGTATGGGCGGCACAAGGTATGTTTAAGTAGAATTGAACACATTGAATGTACACATCTTTAGGCAGAAGTTAAATGTCGTAGATTTTCAAAATATCATTATTATTGCAACATATATTTACAACACAAGGTGACGGCACACTCAAGTCGTTACTTATATTCATGCCGCCACCGCAAACGAATACAAGTACATGGGGAAATACATACAAGATAAGAAAACAAGATAACAAAATAAGAAATAAGCAAAGCGCTGAAGCCAAAACTTTTCTTTATCCTGACCTGCATCAGCAGCGTTTCGATGGAATAACCGATCTGAGGGACGGTCTTCTGCACTGCCGGCATGGCTCGCAGGGCGGCGGTGGTGTACGGTGAAACCGCCTCCACGTGATCGTTGTACGCCTGATGAAACAGTAACGATTTAGTCAGGTATATCAACGTGTATATCAATGTTACTATGTTTACTGCAATAGTAACTATAACGTTGAATGGAACATTATATGGTCTTGTTTTGACTTGTTTTCATTAGAACACTGAGCCAGTAACTTCTTGAACCACTAAAGTAATCTCCAAGCAGATCCTACGGCGGTAGCATAAGATAGTATCAAAAGCTGGCAGAGGAGTGAAGCCGGCTTTCATAGGAGTGTGTTTCGCTACCAGGGCAAATGCACACCTCTTGGCTGACTACACTGCTTGGCTAGTTTGGTACTATCTTATGCCATCGTAGGATCTGCTTGCAGATTACCACTAAAGTTTCTCACCTCCAGCAGGTTGAAGACTGCAGCCCTTTCTTCGCCCAAAGCGTAACTGAAGTTCCGTCCGGGTGCGCCCCCCAGGTGCAGTGCCGATGAAAGCCACCTGGTGGCGCCCCGGACCAAGGTCGCCATGTCTGTAACGGACTCTCCTGTAAAACACGTCTGTTCGCTACAGCGCGCAGGTGCAGAATGATGCATGCCAACAAGTCCATAGCAACAGGGCGTGGCATGGAACGTCACCTTGGTGATATGGGTGTGGCTCGGAACCGTAGCCATGGAAATGACGTTGTCATAAAGCGTTACCAAGAACCATGCCCTTATATGGAGGCCCCGTTCGGAGGACTTTAACAATGGCGGTACGACCGACTAATGTGTTCTAGAACACCCTTGTGTTGGGCGATGGACGAAAAATGTCATCTAATCTTAGAAATAAAAGTTTGGAAACTTAACTTTGGCCATGTGTATCTCTGTTGTCATCTTATCAATTGTAGTGTGCTATACATCAGTTGAAAGCTTGTTTATTACCCTTTCCAAAAATACCCCATATGGTATGGTTATGTATTTGTAAGACATGTAACGGGGCTGATTGTGTGAGTGGGTCACGAATAAAAGCGCCAAAATTTCCCTGCCAACACCATGTTTGACTTTGGCAAGGGTCGTTTTATTGTTTTCATGGAAAATTGAATACATAAAATTTGAGACAGAATGATAATTACAGTATCCTTTATTTCCACAAAGAGCGCTGCAATGTATCATTTTATCTAAAGATTTGCTGTATTACGTTTGTGGTTTGAATAAAGAGACTATTTAAGCAACAACAGGTCTATTTTTCAACTGAAACTGAAAATTTGAATTCCTTTAAATTTAGCGGCGAAAATCAGCACTCCAGCCAAAAGCTCTGAGGAACATGTCTGACTGGCATCTAAACGTCAACAGATGAGGATGGAAGGAAAGACCTGTAGAAGAATATCTTGGTTTGACCTTAGTTCTTGTTTTTTTACAGCGTTTTTTGTATACTCAAAACAACGACAACAATAGTACATTTGTCAACTACTAAGACTAGTGTTTGTACAGTCGACCTTAGTTCTTGTTTCCACGGCCCTCTTTTGTAGGCATTCTGTTCCTGTTTGTTCGTTTTAAAGGCTTTGTTTTCGTTCTCATTTTGTTTTCATAACTCCTCAACTCGATCTCGTATTTAAAGGTCGGCTGCCCGTTGATGATAGCACGCAGGTTAGAAGCAGGACGGACAATTTTCCATCGCTTCGCCTCTTGCTTGGACACTGACGACATCGGTTTTATTTTCGGGATCACTGACTGTAACAAAAAATAAGAAACATAAACATAAACTCTCATAATTCCACTGGGTGCCATACAACCGCCACATGAGGAATCAAGTCATAAAGACCATACCACGTCCAGGTCCAAAGATATGAAAAACCGAAGTTCTGCTGCAGTACCAATGTAACATACCAGGGGGGCCCAAATTGACCTTGACCTTCGTCTTGCCAACATATAACTACATATCAAATATCATCGTAATCCATCCAGAAGTTCTAGAGTTATGTTGATTACAAATATCCGGAGACACAAAGACACAGACACATAGATACACCCAAAACTATATCTCCATTTTTCGTGGAGATGAAAATACATGAATTTAAAGTTATTGAAACAGATGTACCAATACAGCATCAGTAATCCCTAGGTATATATACTTTAGATATTTAGGTGTTCAAGACAATCTTTAGAAGGCCTCTATAACATTGATTTTGTGGTATTATGACGCCCCGTGGAATTATGAAAGTTGGTTTTAATTTGTCATAATTTGTATCATCGTATATTGATATGAACACTCAGGACTAATTTAGTCAAAAAAGCCCCTAAGGCTTTCTTTTGAATTACTTTTTTTTTTGTTTGCTATGTAAAGTTTTTTATATGTAGTGAAGAGATTTTGGTGGAACAACAATTGATAAACAAAGTATCATACGCACGTCCTTTTTTAATGCCCAGCAATACTTGGCATCCACGACAAACTGTTGACTCCATTTGGAAGCTTCCACTGTGAGTGTGAGGTTCGGCAAGGTGTGGTTCTCATGGCAGTACAAGTTGACATCCTCTCTGAGTTTCTTAAAGTAGCGAAGCTCCTGGTAGAAATCTGGACCCTGTATGGTAGACAAACGGTTTAATCTATATAAAGCCTTCGTCACATTTCCAAACCCTGGCCCGGCCGGACAACTTTCGGGAACGAAAAGTATGACATACTAGACACCAAACTGCACAAGACGCAAAGAGAATATTGGTGGGCAGTATTTGTTTAATACGTTTACGCATACATTTCTATTTTTCTTTTCCACAAAGATCTCGGCCGATCCCTGGTTTGGAAATGTGACTGTATCTGTACACATTTCTGTACACCGGAGCCAAAATGTACAATTTTGGAATAAGATGGTGCTCGGCCAGGCAGTTTTGGGGAGCAAAAACAATGAAAACACAAAACGGACGAAAACAAAATAATTCAACAGCATGCCTTCTGCATATCTAACGATATTTGCATAACAATTTTTTTTTCGTTTCAGCAAACAGCCCGACCGGGTTTCGGGTAGGACCTATGATATAGACCTCCTATACTTTAAACGACCTCACCGATATTCGCCAGTGTGATGTATTGTAAATGTCAGCACAGCTGATAATGATGAGGTGTGGTCACAGCATAGATTTTAAAAAAACCTTACCTGTATTGCTATCTTCCGCCACAAGGACTTGTTAAACGTGTCGTACAGTAAATAGTCCACGGCCTTCCACCGGCGCAGGTTGGCTAGCTCCTGAGCGGTGGGGGTGTACGATTTATACGCGTAGTCTGCGTTGTTACTCGGTGTCTTGTCGTACAAGATGTCTTGCATCTCCCAGCACATAAGACGTCTTAGAAGAACTAAAGACTCGTCCAGATGTTCCAGGAGCAGGACTAGGGTGAAGTCGTATTCTAGTTCTTTGATGTACCGCTCAGCTTTTTCCTGCAGGTGGTTATGGTTGGAGACAAAATAAATCTGTTACTTTAAGTACCTTTTTACCCACTACGACAACTTGGTTTATTCAATGCACTGTACTGTAAATTCATTTATATTAATGGGGATAAAATTTCTCGGTAGGAGTGGAAAGGATTTTTTTGTTTTGTTTCGCGGAGTTTTAAGTTCGCGGTTAAAACAATATTGTAGTACATTTGGGGTTTTTGAAATGAGATTGTGTTGTTTTTACGCACGTTTTGCATATGTGAATGCTTATCATTTGATGTACTGCTGCTTTATTTTTCTATGTACATTTTCCACGGTATAATGTATGTATGCAACATTAGCATTGCCGCCCGGGATGTCATCTGTATTGCCTTGTTGTAATGTCAATAAGATAAAATAGAATAAAATAACATAAATACCATATCATCCGCTCCTTCCGTCGGGTAGCCCAAGTCGAAGGCCAGGTGGTTTCTGGTACCGTCCCAGATGACGTCACAATAGTCAAAGTGAACCTCCGACAGGTTTTTGTACTTCCAAGGGTCCTGCAGGAAAGTCTTGACGGGGTTTGCAGATGTGATCTTCAGAAGGTCAGGAAGACTGTAAAAGTTCATACACGACTTCAGGTGGCTTACAGGCTCTCTCAGGAGTGCTGAATATAAGAACAGAATAAGATATTCTAATCAATAAGATACTCTTTCTTTCTACATAGAAATTAGATCCTCTTACTTTAGAAGCATGAGTAGCACTGACAAGTTTATATTTCTCATGCGTTTTGACAAACCGACAATAGCTAAACCCATACAGTCCTACATTTTCACCATTACCAAGAAGCGAGAAGAAGCCGAACCTCTGTATTAGACAAGATTTGTAATACTTTTATTACAATATGTATATATACATGTTTTGACTTGTTGTGACCTGTACTGGGCAAAAATGTGCCATTAAGGTCTTCATTCGTTCATTAAGAAATATTTTGTTCAGCCATGGTACCATATATTCCCAATTTAAGCACTCTAATCAAAAGACCCATTTTTAACATATCGACGCCAATGCGAAAACTGCTGTCAAGAGAGAACAATCCCTTATGTTGGGATACATTGATCAAATTACTAGTAGTGTTGTTTTTATCTTTTTTTTTCCATTTGCCTTTGGACAGACGAGGACAACGTAGCACTGCACTCAAGTTTTAATAACTTATTTTTGATAAATCAACAGTGCCACATACAAAATACAGACAAAACGAAATCAGGTGCCCATTTTACACCTGTGTGAAGTAAGGAAGGTCGTGTAAGGTGCCTTTCCCAAGGGCACAACGTCGGGGGCACGGCGGGATCGAACTCAGGATTCCGCGCCGAACGCTATACCAGTTACACACCACACAACACCAACGTTTCATGATCTGTTGCTTAGTTTAATCAAGTATCTAAACCTTAAAAGTGGGGCCGCGTGGCGCAATCGTCAGCGCATTGGTCTCAGGCCCAAGAGGTCCTGAGTTCAAATCCGTCTGCTGTGTCACCGATCTTGTGTCCTTGGGAAAGGCACTTTACACGACTTTCCTCACCTAACTCAGGTGTAAATGAGTACCTAGCTGCGGCTAGTGGCAGTGACAGGCCTCTGTGGCAGTGACAGGCCATAGGGGCATGTTCGGGCATGACGCACCCGCCATGACACACGAGTCAGGGGTAGGAGGAACCCCTTACATCCTTGGTCGGAAGTCCTCCTAGGAGACGGAAACTCCAAATAACAAACCTGCATCTGCTGGGGCCGTCTTACACGTTGCAAACAATTGCCCCTGTAGGACTTACTGCGCCAGTGGACGAGAGGGTGGTGGAGAAGGAAGTGCACACCCCTCCTTCACCTTAAAAAGTGCAGGCCTTAACCCACCCTGTCTGCCTACCATTGTCTTCCGAGACAGACGGATGCCAAAACAAACCTTAAAATGAAATTCATACTTACAGATGTAGGCAGTGTTGGTGGGAAACTTGGCCCGTAGCCACGTTTTGTTGTACCTAAAGTGGCCAAACTGGACGTCATAGCGCTCCCCTGGCGCGTGGATATGATCCGTTTCAGCAGGAGGGAACGGCCATGAGACGTAACCCGTCGCTTTTGCCATCAGCGCGGTGAGGTTATGGTAGTAGGCGTACTTTTGGAAGATGTTGACGCAAGTCGTGCTGCCTGTCTTGTGCGTCTTGATGTAGACGAAGTGTTGTCTTGGCTTGGGGCAGGTGCTTCGGTCCCAAGTAGGAAATGTGGGTCTTTTGAATGGAGGTGGTGCCTTTCCTTCCATCAGTTGTTGCAATCCTTGCTTTTTTCCAAATGTTGACAAGGAACTCGTTTTGAGAAACGCGATGCTCTGTTTAGAAGAAACGGGCAAAAAATTGCTCGTCAATACTTTAAAAAATTAATCGGTATAAGTCACCATTACAAGTCAAAATACATTCCAGGTGACCTTCCAAAAAATCAATGTTTTCAATTCTTTGTAATCATATGCTGAATTGTTTTCATACTACTAGTATTTTGAACCGTATTTGGATTTACCAAAATGCCCCAGTTGTGTGGTTTGTTAATAGCCACGTAAGGGGTGCAAATTAGTCTGTGTAACACAAACTCTGCTGTCCAGGGCTGTAACTGGCCCCTCCCCGCGGGGGCCGGTGGATGTTTGGCGGGCTGCTATAAGCGAGATTTAATCAGGCTAGGTGCAAATTACATGTATAGCCCTTACCTGGCCATTATAAACTGCGCTTCCAACGATGAGGAATACAATGACAGCTGCCGCCCATTTCAAAGTGGTATTCATCGTGGATTCCAATCCTTCGTCACCTAATAAAGACAAGTGCACGTGTCATTTCTTCTATAAATCTTCAAAACGCCTCATACTATATGCTGTATATAGAATTACACACAGTATACACTGGCATTTCGGTCAGAGTTGAAATTGGTAAGCCTACATGTACTTCTCTTGTGAAGAGATATAGGTGTGCGTACAATAGTGAATGCAGACCTTTGTTGTAATGTTTACCAACTGGGTGACCATTGTTTGGGCATGCATACATAAATAAAGAAAACAAACTTAACCCATGGTGACTTACCTTGTAGTCGCTATGTGTCACACTACTGCATATGAACCCTGAGAAACTGGAAGCTTTGGCGTCGGCCGTGGCGTAACTGGTAGAGCGTTCGGCTCGGAATCTATAAGTCCCGAGTTCGATCTTTGCCGTGCCGCCGACGTTGTGCGCTTCGGAAACCCAGGGAAATTTTCACTTCACCAAAGTGTCAAAATGGGTGCCTGACTTCGGTCTGGGAGGTTAAAGACTACATTTAGCTTCTGTCTGTACCGTGTATGCGGCACTGTTATTATAAGTTACGTATACCGAATTTGAGTACAGGGACACATTGTCCTCGTCTGTCCAAAAGCAAATAGAAAATCAAAACTGGAGAGCAGAATTAGAGGCCATAGACTGGAGCTCCTTACCCCCAGGCTTGTGACTGAAGCTTAAACTGTTCATGAATTCAAACCCATATTGGACAAATACTGGGAGAATAAGAAATACAATTTACCTTTTGCACTGCAAGAGTAAAGACCGGGACTATAACGTTACACACCTGAATGTCTTCCTTCCAGAAGATGGTACTGATATTTAGATAAACCCTTGGACAAACATGACCTTTTTGACCAGTCAAACCGGTTTTACAACATATGTGGGCAGAGTTATAACGCTACTTAATACGTGTGTATATTTTCCTAAGTCCTTAGTTTCACAATAGACTGCATGTGCCAATGACTAATAATGCTTCACGTTGCGTAGACGAAGAATATGATAGACGATGTTATATATCATACATAGCGTGACTACACAACGGACTACATATGCCATGTATGCAAATATGTCTAAGGGTGCAGTACATGTCGTGAAAGCATAACATGATAGACGATTTTGCAGATACATTATAGCAGTTTTGTCTGTTTAAACATTTATCTATTCATGAGAAGCTCAAATCAGCCTGCAGGCCGCTTTTCATTGAGGTCATGAGGGAGGTAAGGGTCAGACAGTAATATAACAGAAGTACAGATTATACCGATTGCTAATAAATCTATCAACATATATCACTAATAACATAGTAAAGCTACGATGGGATCGTGTTGCGCAATCGGTTAGGTGTTTCGCCTACACCCAGAGCTACCGGGTTCAACATCGCTGATGTATCCCGATCTTGTGCCCTTAGGAAAGGCACTTTATTCGACTTTCCTCACTTCATTCAGGTTAAAATAAGTATATCTCTTGCTTCAGTTAAGGGCCGTCCCTTTGGATAGGACGTCAAATGGAGGCCCCGTGTAGGATGAGGAGAGCCACACTTCAATATGTTAAAGAACCCACCACACTTATCAAAATGAGTAGGGGTCATTCCCAGTGTGAGCGGATCAAACCTCGCAGTCTAGTCTCCGAATTGACATAACGGGTGACTATGGCCTTTTCAAGGTGTCAAACCAGAGACCAGACTGTACGGCGCGGTTTGGTCCACTCTCAACTAGAAATGTATCCACACAAGGGCACGGTGGGTACCGGTGCGGTGTACCAGTACAAAACCGTTTTTTTTTTCTTGTTGGACCAGTCCATAAAAACCGGACCTGGAAAAATTAGTGGACTGGATCTTGGACCGATTAGAAAATAAACATATTATATCGCAATTTCATGCAATTTGGGGCTTACTGGTCCAAGAAAAGAACAAAAGCTAAGTTAGTAACTAAAGGAGATTTGGTAGTCATTTTGTCAAGTTCCTACTGTCAAACTTGGTCGAGGTTAGTTTAAATTTGTTTTAGATGAAGATAGGATTTGAAAACGCCAATGGAAGTCACTAAACAGAATCCTTGAAAGCGAAATGGACCATTGTTTTATGTATCACCCATTCACAAGTTTTCACAGACAATCAGATCCAGGTTCAGGTCCGGACCTGATCTTCTGGACCTGGACCGGACCTGGACCTGAATTTCCTGTACCGGTACCCACCCCTAGTGCACACCCATAACAATGACTATATAACGTCCTTAGTTTCATCACCGTGTGGAAGGATAGACATATTGGACGACTATCACCTTTCTAAGATGCCAATCCTTGGGGATTGTTGTGATTTCATTACAAATCGCTAGGTGGTGCCGTGTGAAGAATAAAAGTTAATATTCTAATTAACATAACAATAAGGGCTAACTTTGCAATAGTGTGATAATCGACTAGGCCTAAATGAGTGTCAGTATTCTTTTCAATAAGACATTGGCATTTTATATATATATATGTCTACTTTTGCATTATGGGAGTTGCGGCATCTAAAGATATATACAAATCTGTTTGTAGCGTCGAGTCTCTCCAAATCTGGTGTACTTGATTATTCGAGAACGGTGAATGTTATGTTAAAAACTTCTTTTCACTATACTACAGTTTCTTCGACATCTTCAAAACGGTGAAGAAAGCTCCGGGGAGAGGTAAAATCCTGTGATGAATTCTTTCACTGATGACGTAGCCGCATTTTCGATACAGGTGCACGCCGTACCCAAAATATGTGATGAGAAAAACCTCCCTTATACCCACAGATCTGCAGTATTCTTCCAAGTGGTTCACCATGATCGTCCCAACTCCCTGCCGCCGATACGCGGCATGGACGCTCATCCGTTTGAGTTCAGCCAGTGTGTCGGATATCCTATACAGGGCAACGGAACTGATGAAGTTTTGTCCGTACATAGCTACCCAGATTTTGCTTCCAGGTTGAGTAGAGTACCATGTGTATAGATCTTGGAGCTCTTCCTTGTTTCTTGAGACGTCTTGCTGGTAGTCCATCCATAAGTACCAGATAGATGACAAGAAGGTGACTAGGAAAGGAACCAAGGTTGAAACAGACACTGAGTTTGTCAGTCTGTATAACGCAGTGAAGAGGACGACCATCCACACCAGTGTCTCAAAGTTTCTCATCAGTACAAAAGCGTTGCGGAGAACCAAGTTCCATCGGAGGCGCTTTTCCACAAGTCCAGAAAGAACCATGGCGCAAACCGCCTGGGATTGTTCCTGACGAAGTTCTCTTATGACTATGTCTCTCTTTTCCATGGTACCGGATAGCAGTTTCTGATATTAGCACCCACGAGGTCCTAAATTTGGTTGGGAGTAAATGAGTAAATATTAGAACGGTTGAAAAATCATGCTAGTGCGGTGTGTTTGTCTGTTTGTTTAAACCTTTATTTATTCGTGAGAAGCTTAAATTGGCCTGCGGGTCGCTTTTTATTGAGGTCATGAGGGAGGTAAGGGTCAGATAAGATATACCAGAGAATAGATTGCATTCAGTACTGATAAATCTACTAAAATACAATATTGTAATTTGAAACCAATCTTTAACTTGATATCCCTATGCTGCTCGATGCTCTGTTTTTTTAAACAAACGGATATAGGTTAACTCCTCGGATAAAGGTGAACTAGCGTCATCTCACCCTTCACCAAAGTCGGCATTTTACCTCCCTGTGGCCACCCCTCCCCCAAATACCACGATTTCTGAAACTTTCTCACCTTACCTATCACTTGGCGGCTTGGCCTTAAACTTTGAACTTACGAAAAAGAGCCTGGAGTGTCAAGTCTTCTGTTCACTTTTTCAGGCGCTTGAATTTCTCAAGCATAACGTTAAATGACTGAAGTAATGAACACAGGGTAATGTACCATGCAGGGCGCCACGGGCGACGCCCCTGCAGTGAACTACTCACCTGTCAAACTAACCTGGAATCCAGTCTACCGTGAAATGGCCAGGCTACATTCGGGACAGGACGAGGGTCTTTCCACCGTCGGGGTAATCTTTCGCACCCGTTAGGAGTTTTGCACGGTGGCAGTTTGTTGTGGCCTATTAATTTAACTTCCACTGGGCAAAGTCCTACCGCGTGAAAATGCTACCGGGTGTGAACGATCACACTGGCGGCTGAGAGCTGCATTGGCCCCGTAGAGTACGGTACGGGCCGTGCCACAACTAGACCGGATTTCAGGTTACTGTAAAACCGGTGGGACAAGCAAGATAATTATATGCTGCGCAATGCTAATGATAACATTGAGAGTACACACCGTTTCGACGTACTCTCCTAGAAACTCCTCCAACAACTCTCAAGCACAAGGAACCAAGAGTTAAATACCAAGAGAGACTATTGACTCTAAAGCGAACCATGTGTTACTCAGCACCAAGAGACCACGTCTAGCGAAATAATAGACGTTAAATGAGGACGACAACAACAACAACAAAATAACCATGTGTTTTGCATGAACCTTTGTTTATTCATGAACTGAGCTCAAATCGCCTGTGTACGTGTAATTCTCTTTAATAAATCCATTGACGGACATATGCCGATATACGTCCCTGTAGCTATAGGTTAGAGAGCCAGGTAAAAAGATACGCCAAAAAAAGTAGTTACTCAAGCAACTGGATAGGGTAATCCCTTGGCAATAACCTACGGATAGTTGGGCAGCCCTGGCTGTTTGTAAGGGACTGTACGATATTTATCAGGGGGAGGGCTGGTGTGTTAGGGGGGGAGGGCCATGTTAATTTTTTTTGAGGTGGGGGGAGGGCCATGTTAATTTGTTTTGAGATAGGGGGAGGGCCATGTTAATTTTTTGGAAAGAATTGTTTATACTATTTTTTGTTTTGATATCTTGACATGGCCCTAAAACTGATAAAATAAGCCCTCTGAATAGCCTAAAATGCAAGAGCTTCCGGGGGGCTTCGCCCCCCTAGGTCCCCCAAAGTGGCGCTGCCCTGGACCAGCGTTCCCGCCAGGCATACGTCATTCCGTCTCCGGACTTATTTTTTTCTGGAAAGACGCACTCGGCTCGGCTGAGTTTCCCCAAATATTTAAGTTACAAAAGCGGTGCGCGGTAAATATGTGAAGAATCCACTTTATTTTTTATCGACAACATTTCTTTTGTTTCAAAAGGACAAAATTTGCGGCAGAAAAGGGGCCGCAATATTGTTGCCAAGCGTCGATCGAGTCGGCTGTGCACTCGCATTGTCGTCTGTGGCACATGGCGCGACACGCCCCCCTCCCCAGTAGGACTGTCGATCACGTTGGGACGTGCCCAGCACGTTGGGACGTCTTTTCTGGCTACTCCTTCAAGGCTACACCGGCACTGATCACTGCCAAAGACGCAGCAGATCACTGTCCTTCGTATAATGTATAACGTTCTTGGTGTCTATGTAAAAAGAAATCCAGCGGTGAGCCAAAGATTTCACGCCGAAAACGGGGTTACCTGAGGTCGCACGAAACAGACGCACGCTCGTGGAAAATGACGGTGCGGCCTTGTAAAACCCGACCGATTCGATAAATGATAAATTTTAGTACAATCATCGGGCAAAATAGAAAAGAACACAAGGTGTGATGGCGCCATTATTTTATCCTCTGGAAAACTACTAGCATTTGATGCAGGAGGGCGCAACATCGATCGCACGAGGTAGGCATTCTTTATTCAATGTCGGAAAAAAATTGGCAGGATTTTTCCATGGGCTGACGAACTCACTGGCTAGAGCCCTGTTTGGAAGCATCAAAAACCCAAAATTTTCATATAGACATGACTGGACAAATAATATCCGGGCCAGATCACGGATTGCTGATTCCCCGAGCTTATAGTTACCTTTGCCAGAATGGCTAAGGTTATGTTTTGGGCTTGTGAGTCTGTGTGTCTGTGTGTCTGTGTGTCTGTCTGTTAACAGCATAACTCAAGAAGTCTTGGATGGATCCCGATAATATTTGGTAGGTGGGTAGGGGTCGGGAAAACGAAGGTCAAGTTCGATAATGGGCCCCCTAGCGGCTTGCTAGGGTACTGCAGCGGAAACTCAATTTTTTATATCTCGTGTTCTGGACATGCTGTGGTCATGATTTATGGGTGGTAGATAGCCCATGGGGCAGAGAGTATGTGCTGTGAGTTTGGGCCCCCTAGCGGCTTTTTTGGTACTGCAGGCGCCGGTTTCCTTTCAAACTTTGGACGAGAATAACTCTGCAACGTGTTGACGGATCGTCATGATTTTTGGTATGTAGATAGAATGAGTGATGACTTACATAATGGTATACTAATTATGCAAATCAACAGCAAATTTTCATAATTAATGAGGAAAATTTATAAAACCACTGCATTCCATGATAGGACTTTAAAACTTGTCCCATATGTAGCTGGGAAGGAGAGAAATGTCGATAGATATCAATTATGCAAATGATGGCCTCATTTGCATAATTAATGAGAAAATATGAACATGTTGGCGGATCATCATGCTTTTTGGTATGTTTTATATGTGGATAGACTAAGTGAAGACGTTCATAATAAGATGCTAATTAGGAAAATTAACAGCTAATTTGCATAATCAATGTGGGAAGTTTATAAATCTAATGTCTCTCCTTACCTCTGCTCGGGCGTATCTTATTGACAGCTGCAGGTGCCAGGCAAGTAGATCAAGCTAGCAGGCTGACCCAGCCTTGCCCCCTGCCCCCTGGGTGCCAATCACTTTTACCGACTAGAGTAGACTTATGTTGACGGAAAACTGGGGAGGATAGGTTGATCCCATGTGTTTTAAACTTCTGCAGTTTTGTTAATAGTTATTTCCATGACAAATGGAGATATAGTTTGGAGTGTGCCTGTGTGTTTGTGTTTCCGGGTCATCTTCCACCTACGTCCTTGCTACTCTCGAGTATCAGGTTGCTCAGAGCCACTGTTATCAAGATAACGTCAGGCCAGTCCAATTCAATGTTTTGGTTGGCAGATTCAATTTTTCTGAATTTCAGAAAAATTGTATTTCAGCTCTAGACTACCAAAATGAATCGTTTCAGCTCTAGACTACCAAAATGAAATCGTCTTAGCACAAGCTTTTGCTTGCAGTCTTGCACTCATAGAGGTGTGACTTAATCAAATAACATATATGATTATATGTAATGAGTAGCATACTTATGTCTACAGACATCTTTCTACATAACAAACCTGCTTCATTTGGCAAAGGTATGATTTCGTCGAACTCTAGTTGTAACATATTTTTGGGGGAGGGCGGACGTCGATTACTGAAAAACGGGAGTAAAAAAGGCAACCGGCATCCAATCTCAAGGGCATAATTTTCCTCTCAAATTGCAGGAAGTTCTGTTTTAGAGGGTTTGAAAATCCAAATTTTCCCGGGGGAGCATGCCCCCGGTCCCCTGCCCGGACGCTGTGAAAAAATCCTGGCGAGAACACTGGCGCCCTTGTGCCCTGACGTCTATATTAAGATTATTTTATTGGTTGTTTTTCTACCCGTTTGATTATGCCTGTCGGGGGGGAGGGCCATGTTGATTTTTTTGAGGTGGAGGGGGAGGGTCACGTTAGATTTTTTTGAGATGAGGGGGAGGGCCATCAAAAAATTTTTTGATCCGACTTCCAATGCACCAGCCCTCCCCCCCCCCCCCGATAAATATCGTACGGTCCCTAAACAGCTGAACGAATGAATGCTGTCAGTGAGTCAGTCGGACGAAAACTAGTGGATGCTAGTTGAAACGTCTGACCGTTTCAAAAACCATATCCAGTTGCTTGAGTAACTACTTTTGGGCGCATATTGTTACGGATATATCTTAATGCATGTCACATAGTGTGTGGAAGAATAACATAATATACAAGTTGTACGCATATATTCCATATTGTAGTATAGGGCTGACGTCACAGTTGAGCTGCGTGGTAGGGAGCAAATTATAGTTCCTACTTAAAACCATTGAAAATCCTTCTTTTCTTTGGAAATTTTTGCCCAACCTTGAGTTTTTTTTGCTAGAAGTGACAGCTAGGGTCTTATCTTTCATATTTTGGTCAAAATTTCTTCAGTTGACCAGTTTTGATGGCGTAGTGATAGATCTGAGTTGTTGGGTCCAGCGGATGGCTACAGGAGTGAAACTGGGTCAAAGGTGAGGTTTGTTTACTTGAATCAGCTGTGCCGAGAGTTTGAGGTGGTTGACCCTCTGTTTTCTTTCCATGTTTAGCTAGTATACCCTTGTGACTTTCTGGTGGAGAAGAGTTTTTGAGATTGAAGTAAAGGTAAGTACTTTTACAATGTCTTGTTTCAGGGCTTCTTATGCTGTGTGCCAATGAGGACAATCAACTATCACGTCAGCCCAATAAACACGTCTGTCATAGTAAAAAGAAGAACAACCGCTGATCGATGCTGTACTTTTGGTATGAATCGCTAGGTGACGCCCTTACTCCATCATTTTGATTACTGAGAAACCAAGATGGCTGCGCCCGTGTGTTCCACGGGGTGGAGACGATATTTGTTGTGGCTCGCTCACGAACATCTGGAGTTCAGAATACCAGTAGGTATTAGTTCAAGTAATTCATAAACCTAATTTTTTATGGTTTTGGTTAGCAGTCTTTATGTAATGTTAGTTGTTATCATCTCGTAGGCAAGGAATCATGGCGTTTTGGTTCAAGGGGGGAGGGGGGCAGTAAAATTTACTCAATATTTTGTTTATGCTTGTTTCGGAAATCAGGCACATCTGCACATATAAACTACGGCATATGTAGTGAAAAGTTCAGATTTGTTGTCACAATACTTCAGCACAAAGACTCTATAGACTATCAAGATAAAGCCTTCTTGAATATGATACTCTCTGAGCTGTTTAAATATAATTTTTTTGTGGCAATATTGTTTGCAAGATTATTTTCCAATTTTAAAGCATCTTTGCCACTAGTTTTTGCCTTAAGTTTAAAAACCCACACTGACATAGACATTCAGGAGTGTGTCCATTTAAAGTAATCTTGACTAAATTGGTCGGCAATAAAAGCTCCTCAGCGGAGTACTTGACCGTTGGGGTCTTCACCAGTATCAATTCCCATCCCTTTGAAACAACAAGGGAGTAGTGACAGAAAGAAACAACATGCCGACACCCAGGATTGAACCCGGGCCGACAGATCACAAATCGTTCGGCCAAAAGGCTTAAGCCGTTTTGGCGTCTTCAGTTAAGCAGTCCTTGAACCCCACTGTTACACCTTTGTTACTGACTAGCGTTACTAACGTTACATGTTTGTATTCCGTATTCCAGGAGATCCAGTCCATCGCCCAGGCAGTCGGAGCACCGCTGGAAATCTGTGATACAGACTATGATATCAAGGTAACTGTGCCATAGGACTTCATACTTATAGTACACAACTCTCAGGTGTAAAATCAGGCACCTGACCTTTGTTCGGAAGGTATAAGGCAGTAGGAGGGGATTGGGCTTGGAGTCACTCTGCCATTCAATACCGTTCCCTTACTTACAGTGTAAACAACCCACTGCCCCTATGGCCTTACAAATTAAAGGCTATGAGACGATCTTCACCTCTTCACTTACTCTGTTTTTGACATATTTTGATTTTCCAGAACCATCCTTTTGTAGAACTGAGGTTACCGTCTGAAGAAGATGCCAGGAAAATCATCGGGAGATCTTTTCTCTCAAGGTATAGGAAGTTCTATTACTTTTAAATATCACTGTAAACGTTGAAAATTAAGCAACACTTTTATGTTTGAAGTATTCTCAATGACTGTAAAGTCATGAGTCATGACACAACAGAAAATGTGTTTTGAATGTATGAGTTCAGCGCACCTACATCTATGGTGTACTGAGCAAAGCTACAAGGCTTAGCTTAAACAACACAAACTGTCATCACAACCGAATACAGTACCCCAAAGCATTACAGTCGCTCTAATATCCTTATTTTGTGATAAATTAGAACAAAATAGAATAAAAAAGAAAACTTATGTTCATTTCTACTGTGAAAAAATGTCACCACAAAAGTGAATACATTTTTGGTTCCTTTTTTCAGGCTGACAGGCCAACTTGAAACCTTTTTTCTTTTGTTGTGCTGGTTTTGTTTACTTTGGCTTTGTTTTCCAGATGTTTACTTGAGCTGTGGGGTACAGGACAGACTGCAGAGGAGCTACACAAAGTACTCAGGGACTATCCTACTGAACTGTCTGTAAGTGGTTTCCATTCTAAGCAACACCCTTAACCTGTCCTTGGTGCTGAATGGCATTCAAATTGGAATAACGATCCTCTCTTTCACTCACTCACTATCTGTTGTTTGATTATACTTTACACTAAATTATCAAAAATAACAAAATCATAAAATTATGTAATCTGGATAATATTTGTTGCTTGGAGAACAGCACCTTGGGTTCAGAACTCCACATGGTGGATGTAACTGAAGACATTCATGAAGTTGTTTTGGTTCCAGCTTTCTGTGTTGATACAATGCTAGCTATTAGCTAGTCGAAGCCAAGAATTACCCTACAGAATTGTCTGTTAATTGTTTGTGCCTTAGTATTCCAATCACCACCATTTCCCTGTCCTTGGTTCTGAATGACATTCACACTTAAAAAATGGTCCTCTTTTTACCAAGGAGAAATTTAACAGACAGTTTGTAACGCTATGTAACATTCCAAAACATTCGATTCCTGTCCTTGGTGCTGAATGACATTTAATTCACACTAAAATGATGGTCCTCTACAATGTATTTAGCACTGAAAACATTTACACTAACAAGGTACGTAGTTCCCAATGCCAAGTGGTATTCTTAAAACTGTGGTGCCTGTCCTTGGTGCTGAATGACATTCATATTGAATTAGTGCCTCTCTCTTAAGCATTAAAAGCATGAACATAATATATTCCCAAATGCTGTGCAAAATTATAAAATCTGCAATCCCTGTCCTTGGTGCTGAATGACATTCACACCAAAACATGCTCCTCTCTTTGGACCTGAAAATATTTACACTGAAAATGCAATCCATTGGGTTCATCTGTCGTCTATAGCAGCTGTAGTGATGTGGTAGAAGGATTGAAGCAGATGAGTGTATTGATGACACAAGAAGAAGATCTGTCCTCTGTCTATCCTTGGCCCATTCCAGTCTCTTACACAGTTGTTTCTTGTGATACTGAATGACATTCTATGGCCATTCAGCAATGTTGGAAAAAAAGTTTGTCTCCATAATTTCTCTAGTTTATCCTTAATTTCCTTTCTTTCTTTTTTCTTTCCCAGGCACCATACATGCGCCAAGACACATCCTTCAGGTACCAGGTCGCTGCCTTCGGGAAGACTCTCACCATGAGGAGGAAAAAGGACATCATTGATGTGAGAAAAATGTTTCCTCTTTCCTTCAGAGACTTCTTAGTCTGCTAAAAGTGCTTTGATTGAGTGTTCTGAGATCTAAATCCCACATTTTGTGCTGTTGCTTATCTTCAATTGAATAATGAAACAATTGTATTGTTACCAGTTACAAAATTTGGAAAGATATTTGAAAAACATTCAGGATTATATATATTAAACAATATTTGAACAACGCCTATGAAGACATCCAGGTAATAAGATATGCCAAAAAGCAGTTGCTCAAGCAACTGGATATGATTTT
>NC_049995.1:17249651-17323659 GCF_000003815.2 Branchiostoma floridae
GTTTGACTCAGGTTCAGTAGGTGGGAAATATGGAGACTGTGTTGTTCCCTAGGGCAGTCACTACCAGCTGTCCCTGTCTTGCCATGGCAACAGCCCTCTGCCTCTTCATGCCAGTAGTGATATGCTTGAGGAATCTGCCTGTCTTGTCAAATATCACCAAACGCCTGTTTCCACTGTCTGCCACAATGATGTTACCTGCCCTGTCTGTACAGATGCCATGGGGCTCATTCAGCTGACCTTCACCACTTCCCTCACCTCCAAACTGGAACAGAAAGTGTCCGTCCTCATTGTACACATAGACACAGTGAGTGCTCAAGTCCGACACAAGAATGTTCCCCTCGCGATCAACAGTGATGTACCGTGGGCACTTCATCCTCTGTTGCTGACCCACAGTTCCCACTGGTGTCCGATTTGACTTGAACACCAAAACTTCACCACATGTGTTGTCCCCGTGTCCTGTGGTTTGTGTGATGAGAATGTGGTTCCTCCTGGTGTCCACGGCAACTCCTCTGTAATGACCTGTCTCCTGGAGGTCAAACTTCCTCAGCACCTTGCCTTGTTTGTTGTACTGCACAGCAAACTCAGCGGACCCTGGCATTATCCTCCCCACCACCCACAGGTTCCCCTCCCCGTCCATGGCCACATCATGTGGTCTCATCTTATCTCCAGCTGACACGACTGTTGGGAACTGTTTCACAAATGTTCCCTGCAGGGTGAAGACTTTGATTCTCCTAAAATTGTCTGCTACAAAGATCTCCCCTTCATCTGACACTGTAACACCAACAACAGGAACTGTCCTTGTCCAGATCCCTTGTCCAGATCCCCTCGCACCAAATGTTATCCTCTGAGACTGATGCTCTCTTTGCCTGTGGTTACCATGGTGATGACCTGTGCCCCTTGCTGCTTGACCTGACAGCGAAGTCTGCTGTTGGAGTCTCTCACACAAATTAGCGGCCATGCGATTGTCTGGCAAACCTGTGACCCCCTGGGGTGGCAGGCTGACCTGCTGACGACAGATAGCACACTTCAAAGTCCCTCCCCTCCCGGCAAGGTTCTCCAGACATGGAGACAGACAGAAGGTGTGCTGACAGGGCAGCGCCTTGGGCCTGGTGAACAGCTCCAGGCAGATGTTGCAGGTCAGTTCTTCTTGGAACTGTGTCCCCAAACTTGACGATGCAGCCGCCATTTTGTTGTCCTTCCGACCTTCTGCAGTAACCCCTCCAAAGCTACAAAACCAGTTTTCAGCCTCAGGCTTAAAAACGGTGCAAACTAAGCTAATTAGCACATAGCTGTACCTGACGTGTGTCATCGTGTTCAGTCATGTGCTTCATAACCTGCTTTATAAATGATGGCTGACAAAACAACACACTTAACCACAGCCAAGTCTATATGAAGTGTATGTGGGAAAATAATGTTATTTTAATGATGCTCTGGATGCATCTTCTATGCAATATTGAAAGAAAACATGAATCCAATTTGAATATGTGTAGAAATAAATTTGTACTTTTTCAAGTTATTTCACTTGAAGGACATTTCTGGCCCTTTTGCTAACAGAACATTAGTACTAGTCTAGTACCTGGTGAATACCCAGTTCACCTCACAAAATATCAGGGTGTGGTCACAGTCTAGTCACTGATTATCAATTAGGCACAGGTTTCTGTGTGCAGGACTGAAGGAAGTGATCATTTCAAAGTGGAACAAGTTTCACACTCAAGTTATTTAGAGAATTCTTTTGTTTGTATTGCATAACCTGTAAACTACCTTAATTGCTAAGGGGGTGTATTAGCACACCAGGTTTATACGTACTGAAGAGTACAAACTACATATCTCAGCTTTAGGGATGCGTACCGGTATGCTGGACCGAATCCGGACTTGCAAAAACGTTTAGGTTCAGGTCCAGAAAAACCGAAACTCATTGTGACTCAATTCCGGACTTGTAAAAAATGTAGTGCTCTCATATATCCTTTTTGTTCTAAACCGTTTTGAAGCCTCCAAAAATTGTGAAATTTGCGCTGCAAAAAGAAATAATACAACTGTATCTTCATGCATCCCTATCTATGGTGGCCATTGTTTTATTTCCAAAGTCTCTCAAGTTCTCTCAATTTACTTCAGCCATGATGCTCGCGCCATGCCATTATAACATTATTCGAATATGTCATGGGTTCAAGTCTGAATTTATTAGGTCTAAACCTGAACCGAAACCTCTGGATTCGAATCCGGACCTGAACCTAAACGTGGGTTTACAATGTAGGTACGCATCCTTACTCAGCTTTCAGACTTTGTCCATCAAGCTCATTGGAAGACGTTAATCATGATTAATTTTTGGGGTGTTGCAAAGAAAAAGGCATATTTTTATGCAACTAGAAATTGGAAGCACATGCTGTTAACTCTTGTTGTGAAATCTGTCATTTCAAGCTTATAAAAATACGTTTTTCTTGAATTTATTGTCATGAAAATCATATTTATAGCCAGAACAGGTAAATTTTTGTCTGTCCCAACAGTTTTGTCAGAACTCCCTTTGATAAAAGCTCTGAAACAAAATAAAATTTAACCTCTGTTACACATTTTAGTCATTACATTCTTGTGTTAAAACCAAATGCAGCCACAGACAGAACATTGTAATAATATCTCTGTAATAACTTTATTGCAAATCAATTGTACAAGGTACGAGGTATGACAGCTACACGACTACATAACTGCAGTTCTATAGGGCTTATGTACCTAATACAAGAGTGCGTAGCTTGGAAAAAAAGCTTTTACAATCATTAAAAGAGTTTCTAGCGTCTAGAATTCTTTGACATATTTTCCTATATACACCATGGAGGGGTTGTCACATCTCATTATGCACTTGAAGTTACTATTCAGGGCTATTGAGATGAGTCCTTATACATATCAAATCAAGGAGCTTTTATATCAAATTGATGAAAGCTCCATGATCAAATCTAAAGAAAAACTCAACTGTAAAAGAATTACACATTGATTGTATGAACTTCATATTGTACCTTCTCTTGTATTGAAAATAGAAAATAAATTGTGACTTACAGTTCCTTAAAACATAATGTTACAAGACTTGTAACATTATGTTTTAAGGAACTGTAAGTCACAGTTTATGTACAGTTTGTGTCAAATTAAACTCAACCAAATATTATCAAAAGTATCATCTTCAGCATATTAACTAATCCCTGCTTAGCACTTCCACTGAGTGGAGTTGCAGTTGCAGTTTTCATCTACTTCTGAGGCAAACAAAAATCAAAATTTGATGTAAAGAATGATGATGATATTTGAGATTTTTTAAATTTATTTGTATTTATTGCAATGTGAAAAAGGGTAAAACAGGTGTATAAGCACCTTTACAAGTGCCTCTGCTATGAACAAAAGACAACAAAATATACAAATGGAATTAGAGCAGTGCAGAATTAATGATAGCAAGTCCTAATTGTTTAAATCATACTAAGTAACTATACTGTAATGCAGAATTGTTCATGGTGGTTTTATGTTCACAGTATGTTTTTGCTGTGGCTGTTTCACTGCTGACTCAAAACCACCAACATTTTCCCATTTATAACTGTATATAAGTACAGTCAAACCTGTATTAGCGGCCACCTTTGCATAGCAGCCACCTGGCCATAGTGGCCACTTTTTGTCGGTCCCTTGGATTCGTAATGATTAAGAAATAGGCTTATAATTAGCGGCCACCTGTCCAACGCGGCCATGGCCACACGATTTCCAGTCCCTTTGATACAGAAACACTGCCTATTGCAACCATACTGCAGCCTTATGTCATTCTGCACCAAGTTTGAAATTGTAGTTTGCAAGGATTTGGAGTTTCTGACAGGGTCATTTTGGCGGTAGCATTAAAGTGCAAGTCTTTGTCAGTGAATTTACCGATTGAGACAATGTTACTTGGTGAGAAAGATTAGTGGGAACTGAAATCATGTGTAGCTTGCTCATAGTCAATTGATCAACATTTCTCTATAGTGGCCGCCTGTCTATAGTGGCCATATTTCTCCAGTCCCTTGAGTGGCCGCTACAGACAGGTTTGAATGTATACTGTGTATGGTGCTTTTGTGAACTCAAAACCACCACAAATACTCCATTTTGCAGCCACCACAAATTAAATCCCTTCATAGTTAAAGGCATTTACAGCAATATCACTTTGTTGACATTGCTTCTTACAAATGACAGCAAAGGTTGTGAATTGAGTCCAGGCAGTGAGTCTGCAGTGTGGTACAGTTTGCTCCTCACCTGACTCAGGTTCAGTAGGTGGGAAATATGGAGACTGTGTGGTCCCAACTGTCAGTCACTACCAGCTGTCCCTGTGGTGCCATGGCAACAGCCTTTGGCCTCTTCATGTCTGTAGTGATGTGTTTGAGGAATTTTCCTGTCCTGTCAAACATCTCCACACGCTTGTTTCCCCAGTCTGCCACGATGATGTTACCTGCCCTGTCTGTACAGATGCCATGGGGATCATGCAGCTGACCTTCTCCACTTCCCCATCCTCCAAACTGGAACAGAAACTGTCCATCCTCATTGTACACATAGACACAGTGATTATATATGTCTGACACAAGAATGTTCCCTTCCCCATCCACAGTGATGTACTGTGTGTGCTTCATCCCCTTCTGCTGACCCACAGTTCTCACAAGTGACCCATCTGGCTTCAACACCAAAACTTCACCATGTGGGTTGTCCCAGTTTCCTGCAGTTAGTGTGATGAGGATGTGGTTCCTCCTGGTGTCCACGGCAACTCCTCTGTACCCCACTGCCGACTGTAGGTAAAAAATCCTCAGCACCCTGCCCTGTTTGATGTACTGCACAGCAAACTCACCAGATTCTGCTTTCCCCACCACCCACAGGTTCCCCTCCCCGTCCATGGCTGCATCATTTGGTTTCATCTTCTCTTCACCTGACATTACTGTTGGGAACTGGCGGATAAATGTTCCCTGCAGGGTGAAGACTTGGATTCTCTGGTTCCCACCGTCTGCTACAAAAATCTCCCCTTCATCTGACACTGTAACACCGAATGGACCATTGAACTCTCTTGGTCCGGATCCACATCCTGATATACCAAATGTTGTCTTCTGAACAAGAGACTGAGTCTTCCCTTGCCTTTGGTTACCATGGCAATGACTCCTGCCCCCTGATACATTAGTACTGCAAACAAGTGGAACTGGTGCAGGTGCTGCTGGGATTGGTACAGATGGGAGAGACTGGACCCTCACATGTCCCAATACTGGCACTGGGGTGTCTGTGGGCTCAAAGACAGCAGGCTGGGTTTGTACAGGAGTTGGTGCTGCTTTTCCTCTGTACTTTTCAACCACCTCTGTCAAATCGGTTTGATGACTGAGAAATTCGACCAACCCCTGCTGCAGCTCTTGTTCTGCTCGATCACAGGCAGCAGACAGTTCATTGACATCTGCAAACACTCTGTCTCTTTCAGTCTGTATTTTCTCCAAGTTCTCATTGTGACTTTGTTGTGATTCAGACAATAGGTGATCTTTTCTCTGTTCGAGTTTCTGCACCATTTGGTTGTAGGCCTGTATGATGCTGTTGTTTCTCTGCTGTTTCTGTTCATTCAGGGTTTTCTCTTTTTCCCTCAGACCTCTGATGAAGCTGCAATAATTTTCCAGAATGTTCCTCCCCTCATTGATCAAGGGCTGGACTGTCAAACTCCTTTCCTGTATAGCTTTTTTGATTGTTGTTGTCCGATGATCATCATGATCCTGTTCTAAACACTGATCACAAACTGGAATCTGACATTGTTTACAGTACACTTTGAGCACCTCTGAGGGGTGAAAGCTGCACCTGTTTCCAGACTGGGGCTGTTCCCTTGTTTCCCCTGACAGCGAAGTCTGCTGTTGGAGTCTTTCACACATATTTGCTGCCATAAGATTGTCTGGTAAACCTGTGACCCCCTGGGGTGGCAGCCTGACCTGCTGACGACAGACAGCACACTTCAAGGCCCTTCCCCTCCCTGCAAGGTTCTCCAGACATGGTGACTGACAGAAGGTGTGCTGACAGGGCAGCATCTTGGGCCTGGTGAACAATTGCAGGCAGATGCTGCAGGTCAGTTCTTCACGGAACTGTGTCCCCAAACTTGACGATGCAGCCGCCATTTTGTTGCCTTTTCAACCTTCTGCAGTAAACCCTCCAAAGCTACAGAACCAGTTTTAGCCTCAGGCTTAAAATGATGCAAAGCTACTTAGCACACAGCTGTACATGACGTGTAAACTTACATGGTCAGTTGTGTCCTTTATAAAGCTGCTTTATAAAATGATGGGTGACAAAACAACACACTTAATCACACCCAACTCTATATGCAGTGTATGTGTAAAAATAGCCTAATATTATTTTTAATACTGCTCTGGATGCATCTTCTATATGCATTATTGATGGAAAAATTTAATCAAATTTTTATATGACTGTGTACAAACAAATTTGTTCTTCTTCAAGTTATTCCACTCAAAGGACATTTCTGGTCCTAGTGCTAACAGATCTAACATTATAGTACTAGTAGGTGATTACCCAGTTCGCTACACAAAATATCAGGGTGTGGTCACAGTACTAGTCTAGTCACTGATTATCAATTAGGCACAGGTTTCTGAGTGCAGGACTGAAGGAAGTAATCATTTCAAAGTGGAACAAGTTACACACTCAAGTTATTCAGTACTTTAAATTCTTTTGTTTGTATTGCATAACCTGTAAACTACCTTATGGGGGAATAACACTCCAGGTTTGTACTGGACATTACAAGCTGCATAGCTAGAAGATTTGTACTTTTTTTTATGTTTGGACTTCAGAACGACTTAATCATACGAGGTTCCTGCAGTAATGGTATGTTCCATGCAGGGTTGTCTCCAGCTTCCAGATTTTGTCCATCAAGCTCATTGGAATTAGCGTTAATCATGACTAATTTTTGGGGAGTTGCAAAGAAAAAGGCAAAATTTGATGCAACTAGAAATTGGAAGCCCATGTTGTAAACTTTTGTTGTGAATCTGTCATTTCAAGCGTATAAATATAAGATACTTTTCCATAAATTTCATGTCATGAAAATCAGCCAGACTAGGTAAATTCTATAGCCAGGCTAGGTAAATTTTGTTGTCCCAACAGTTTTGTAAGATAAAAGATCTGCAACAAAGCAAAATTTAACCTCTGACTGAGTGTTACACATTTTAGTCATTACATTCTTGTGTCAACACCAAATGCACCCACTGACAGAACATGATAATGAGAACTCTGTAATAACTTTATTGCAAAACAATTGTACAAAGTACAAAGTATGGCATCCACCAGATGAGTACATAACTACAGGTCCATAAGGCTAAATCTACCTTAATACAAGAGTGCAGATAAAGTAAGGGATAAAAATGGGCTTTTACAACCGTCTAGACATTCTTTGATGTATTTTCCTGCAAGTTGTGCCATGCAGGTTGTCACAATGTAATTAAAAAAAATTGCCCTTGAATTTACTATTCAGGAATATGGAGACAATGTGTATTATATCAAAAGAACACATCAAGCTTAACTTAAATAAGCATAAAAAAATTACACGTTAATTGAACTTCATACCTTCTCTTGTATTGGAAATAAAACAGTTCCTTAAAACACAACGTTACATGAAGTACAGTAGGTGTCAAAATTAAACTCACAACCAAATTATTATCAAAAGTATCATCTTCAGCATATTACCTAATATCTAATTAGTGCTTCCACCAGAGTTGCAGTTTTCATTTAGACTCTACTAATGAGCGAAACAAAATTGAATGTAAAAAATGATTTTTTATATTTTTTGTTTTATTTGTATGTACTAGTAATGCAATGTGAAAGAGGGTAAAACAGGACTATAAGCACCTTTACAAGTGCCTCTGCCATGAACAAAAGACAATTGAATATACAATGGAATTAGATCAATGTAGAATCAATGCTTTCTAGGCCTAATTGGTTAAATCACACTCATAGTATGCTTTAATTACAGAAATGTTTGTGGTGGTTTTATGTTCACAGTATGTTTTTGCGGTGGCTGGTTCACCACAGACTCAAAACCACTGTGAACGTTTTCCCATTACAGTATGCAATTACTACATTTGATGCTATTGCAAAGTTTTACTCTAAACCACGGTCAAATACTACATTTTCCCACTAGTTATCCATTGTTTGATTACTGCTGCTGGGATCCCTGACACGGGTAGGCAGCAGTCGGATAGTCTTCACATCACGCTTCCATGCGGCTCTGTCCATCAGGTCGACCCATAACTAACTAACTTCCGAGTACCACAAAATCAAATCTCTGCATCATACTTACTAGATGCATTTACAATAGCCTCACCTTGTTGTTGACATACACCATTTCGTAAAAATGACTACAAAGTTTGTGAAATGAGACCAGCCATTGAGACCGCAGTGTGGTGAAGTTTACTGACCTCACCTGACTCAGGTTCAGTAGGTGGGAAATATGGAGACTGTGTCATTCTTAAAATCAGTCACTACCAGCTGTCCCTGTGGTGCCATGGCAACAGCATGTGGCTCCTCCATGTCAGTAGTGATGTGTTTGAGGAATTTTCCTGTCTTGTCAAACATCTCCACACGACTGTTTCCCCTGTCTGCCACGATGATGTTACCTGCCCTGTCTGTACAGATGCCATAGGGACCTTTCAGCTGACCTTCACCACTTCCCTCACCTCCAAACTGGAACAGAAACTGTCCGTCCTTGTTGTACACATAGACACAGTGATCCTGACAGTCTGACACAAGAATGTTCCCTTCCCCGTCCACAGTGATGTACCATGGATGCTTCATCCACTGCTGCTGACCCATAGTGCTCAGTAGGGTCCCATCTGGACTGTACACCAAAACTTTAGCTTGTGGGTTGGGCCAGTCTCGTTTGTCGGTTTGCGTGATGAGGATGTGGTTCCTCCCGGTGTCCACGGCAACCCCGCTGAAATGACCTGTATTCTGTAGGTGAAACTTTTTCAGCATCGTACCCTGTTTGTTGTACTGCACAGCATACAACGTAGACACTGTGTGCCCCACCACCCACAGGTTCCCCTCCTTGTCCATGGCCACATCAAATGGGGACAGTTTGTACATCTTCCCTTCCCCTGACACGATTGTTTTGAACTCTCTCACAAATGTTTCCTGCAGGGTATAGACCTGGATCTTCAGGTTCCTGTAGTCTGCTACAAAGATCTCTCCTTCATCTGACACTGTTACAGTTTTTACACCAAATAGAGACAGGAACTGTCCAGATGTTGTCCTCTGAGACTGGTGCTCTCTTTGCCCCAAACTTGACGATGCAGCCGCCATTTTGTTGTCTTTCCGACCTTCTGCAATAAGCCCTCCAAAGCTACAAAACCGGTTTAAGCCTCAGGCTAAAAATGATTCAACGCTAGTCAACACACACCTGACGTGTACAATTACGTGTTCAGTTGTGTGCTTGATAAACGGCAGGTGACAAAGGGTATGCCTTAAATCACCACCCTTCTAAAGCTCAGCTGCAGTCTAGTAGTAAAAACTCAGGAGAAACACACCCAGCAGAAGAGAAGATACACTATGAAAATTTACGTGTGCACAAGGTATGTGCTTTCGTCGCGGCGGCCATCTTCCTCATTAGCGCACCACGTGACCGGGATGACTCTGTCCCAGGGCAGTGAGAGTTCTAGCACTTCTTGATGCGGATAAGACCTTGGGAACGAGCTCAGGGCGTTTCCTTATGCGCATGCGTACTGGTGCCATTTGAAAGAGGGGATTCCAAGCTGGAAGACGGTGAAAAGCACGCCTTTTTACGTTGAATTTTCGGTGAGTTATGAATTTTTTTATTTATGACTTGGTCTCAGGGGGATGAGTGAAGACCTTAAGGATTTTACATCCGTCATACATTTTAGTCATTACTTAATCCTGACAGTGTGTCAAAACCAAACGCACTCACTGACAATTAATATAATTATTCTGTAATAGCTTTATTACAAACCAATCGTACATGGCACTGATGAATATGGCATCTATGGGTACATAACATGTTGCTACAGTTCAAGGCTAATGTACCTGAATTGAACTCACAAGCAAAATTAATGTTTTAGGACTTTCACTGACTGGTTTCCAGTTTTCATCTACAATTCAATGAAACAAATATATTTAATGTGAAGAGTGATACTGACTTTGGGGATTTCCTATTTTTTTGGATATTGGAGATTTTTTTATTCCTACTTTATTTGTTTTACTTGTATTTTTCACAAAATGATGGGGAGCAAAACAGGTGCATAAACACCTTACAAGTTCCCCTGTCATGCACTAAATACAGTATCAACAAATAGTTACTGTTACAGTAATAAGTACAGTGCAGAATCAATGATATTTACATGTCCTAGTGAGTTAAATCATATATATATATTATTATATGATTGTAAATGCAAAAATGTTTGCAGAGGTTTTATGTTGAACTTCACTGTTTTTGCCGTGTCTGCTTCACTGCAAACTCAAAACCGTGGGCAATATTTTCCCAGTACAGTATAAGATTGCAGTATAGGGCTTTTTCTTATTGCTTCTCCCATCGCTATGACAGATAAGCGTACCTCGCATCTTGTGTGTCGTCCCAAGTCCAGCTAGTTGCAAGTTTGGCTTTCCTGGCGCTGTTGCGAACTAAAAACCATCACAAACACTGTCTCCATTTCTCCGCCACCGCAAAATTAAATCCCTGCATAGTTAAAAGAGTTTACAACAATATCACTTTGTTGACGTACATAGTTTCTTAAAAATGACTCCAAAGTTTGTGAAATGAGACCAGGTAGTTTTTGGTAAAGTTTGTCCTCACCTGACTCAGGTTCAGTAGGTGGGAAATATGGAGACTGTGTTCTTCTCTACATCAGTCACTACAAACTGTCCCTGTGGTGCCATGGCAACAGCACATGGCATCCTCACGTCAGTAGTGATGTGTTTGCCAAAGTTTCCTGTCTTGTCAAACATCTCCACACGCCTGTTTCGTAGGTCTACTACAATGATGTTACCTGCCCTGTCTGTACAGATGCCACCAGGACCCTTCAGCTGACCTTCACCTCTTCCCTCACCCCCAAAACTGAACAGAAACTGACCGTCCTCGTTGTACACATAGACAAAGTGATTGTCACTGTCTGACACAAGAATGTTCCCTTCCCTACCCACAGTGATGTACCGTGGGAACCTCATCCCCTGCTGCTGACCCACAGTTCTCACAAGTGTCCCATCTGGCCTGTACACCAAAACTTCACCATGCAGGTTGACCCAGTGTCCCGTGGTTTGTATGATGAGGATGTGGTTCCTCCTGGTATCCACAGCAACTCCTCTGTACCACTCTGACTCCTGTAGGTCAAACTTCCTCAGCACCCTACCCTGTTTGTTGTACTGCACAGCAAATTGAGCAAACTCTGTCCTCCCCACCACCCACAGGTTCCCCTTCCCGTCCAGTGCCACATCCTCTGGTTTTATCTTCTCTTCACGTCTTGGCACCACTGTTGGGAACTGTCTTACAAATGTTCCCTGCAGGGTGAAGACTTGGATTCTCTGGTTATCCCTGTCTGCTACAAAGATCTCCCCTTCTTCTGACACTGTAACACCGGATGGACTATAAAACTGTCCTGGCCCAGATCCTGATGTACCAATTGTTGTCCTGTGATATTGAGACTGAGGCTCCCCTTGCCATTGGTTACCATGGCGATGACCCCTCCCCCTTGCTGCATTAGTAGTAGATGCCAGTGCTGCTGGGATTGGTGCAGGTGCAGGTGCAGGGGCCGAGTGACGATCAAACTGTCCTGTTCCTGATCTCTTTCCACCAAATCTTAACCTCTGAGACTGATGCTCTTGTTGCCTGTGGTTACCATGGTGATGACCTGTGCCCCTTGCTGCTGGAAGCGAAGTCTGCTGTTGGAGTATCTCACACATATTTGCCGCCATAAGATTGTCTGGTAAACCTGTGACCCCTTGGGGTGGCAGCCTGACCTGCTGACGACAGACAGCACACTTTAAGGTCCCCCCACTTTCCAGGTTCTCCAGACATTGTGACAGACAGAAGGTGGGAAATATGGTGACTTTGTTATCCGTAAAATCAGTCACTACCAGCTGTCCCTCTGGTGCCATGGCAACAGCATATGGCCTCTCCATGTCTGTAGCGATGTGTTTCAGAAATCTGCCTGTCTTGTCAAACATCTCCACACGCCTGTTTCCCAAGTCTGCCACGATGATGTTACCTGCCCTGTCTGTACAGATGCCAAGGGGACCCTTCAGTTGACCTTCACCACTTCCCTCACCTCCAAACTGGAACAGAAACTGTTTGTCCTTGTTGTACACATAGACACAGTGGTTCTCATAGTCTGACACAAGAAAATTCCCTTCCCCGTCCATAGTGATGTACTGTGGGATCTTCATTCCCTGCTGCTGACCCACAGTTATCTCAAGTGTCCCATTTGGCCTGA
Source organism: Branchiostoma floridae (assembly GCF_000003815.2). Classification (NCBI taxonomy): domain Eukaryota; kingdom Metazoa; phylum Chordata; class Leptocardii; order Amphioxiformes; family Branchiostomatidae; genus Branchiostoma; species Branchiostoma floridae. The sequence continues at coordinate 17,262,092 of NC_049995.1, forward strand.
ACACCAAAACTTCACCATGTCTGTTGTCCCAGCAGTCTCCTCTGGTAAATTGTGTGATGAGGATGTGGTTCCTCCTGGTGTCCACGGCAACTCCTCTGTACCAATTTGTCTTCTGTAGGTCAAACTTCCCCAGCACCCGACCCTGTTTGTTGTACTTCATTGCAAGGTCAGAGGACACACTCCACCCCACCACCCACAGGTTCCCCTCCCCGTCCATGGCCACATCATGTGGTCTCATCTTCTTTTCACCTGACACGACTGTTGGGAACTGTCTCACAAATGTTCCCTGCAGGGTGAAGACTTGGATTCTCTGGTTATCCCTGTCTGCTACAAAGATCTCCCCTTTTTCTGTCACTGTCACACCAACTGGACGCATGAACTGTCCAAATCCAAATCCCTGTGTACCAAATGTTGTCCTCTGATATTGAGACTGAGGCTCCCCTTGCCATTGGTTACCATGGTGATGACCCCTGCCCCTTGCTACATTAGTAGTAGATGCCAGTTCTGCTGGGATTGGTGCAGGTGCAGGTGCAGGGGCTGAGTGACGACCAAACTGTCCTGTTCCTGATCTCTTTCCACCAAATGTCACCCTCTGAGAATGCTGCTCTCTTTCCCTGTGGTTACCATGGTGATGACCTGTGCCCCTTGCTGCTGGACCTGACAGCAAAGTCTGCTGTTGGAGTATCTCACACATATTTGCCGCCATGAGATTGTCTGGTAAACCTGTGACCCCTTGGGGTGGCAGCCTGACCTGCTGACGACAGTTTGGGCACTGAAAGGTCCCTCCCCTCCCTGCAAGGTCCTGTAGACAGTCCTGACAGAAGGTGTGCTGACAGGGCAGCACCTTGGGCCTGGTGAACAGCTCCAGGCAGATGCTGCAGGTCAGTTCTTCTTGGAACTGTGTCCCCAAACTTGACGAAGCAGCCGCCATTTTGTTGTCCTTCCGACCTTCTGCAGTAACCCCTCCAAAGCTACAAAACCAGTTTTCAGCCTCAGGCTTAAAAACGGTGCAAACTAAGCTAATTAGCACATAGCTGTACTTGACGTGTGTCATCGTGTTCAGTCATGTGCTTCATAACCTGCTTTATAAATGATGGCTGACAAAACAACACACTTAACCACAGCCAAGTCTATATGAATTGTATGTGGGAAAATAATGTTATTTTAATGATGCTCTGGATGCATCTTCTATGCAATATTGAAAGAAAACATGAATCCAATTTGAATATGTGTAACGGCATTGTAGATGCCTTCAATAACTTTTTTGTTAATATTGGACCCTCATTAGCTAAAAAGATCGACAAGACTGACTGTTCTCCTCTATCTTTCATTAACAATGTCTACCCATCTTATAGCTTCTTTGAAACACCCACTGTATCCGAAGTCCAAAATATTATTTGTAATCTTAAGAACTCTGCTCCTGGTAATGATGAATTAAGCACCTCCTTAATAAAACAAGTCAGCAGCTCAATACTAGAGCCCCTCACGTATATATTAAAATTGTCCTTGGAAACTGGTATGGTCCCAAATGATTTAAAGATAGCCAAAGTCATACCGCTTTTCAAATCGGGAAACACCTGTTTACTGTCAAATTACCGCCCCATATCAGTTTTGCCGGTATTTTCAAAAGTCCTAGAGAAATTAGTATACAAGAGAATTCTACAGCACTTAGAAGATAACAACATTCTCCATGAATACCAATATGGCTTCCGTAAACACCATTCAACATATATGACACTTTTGAAATTAGTAGATAAAATTACCTCGGCCTTAGAAAAGAATGAATTCACCATTGGTGTGTTTCTGGACTTGTCGAAAGCTTTCGACACCGTGAACCATAAAATTCTATTAGAAAAACTTAACTGCTATGGCTTTCAAGGATATGTTTTAACATGGCTAAAAGACTATTTATCTAACAGAAAACAGTATGTTTCTAATAATACCTACTCCTCAGATACAAGATCAATTTCCTGTGGCGTCCCTCAAGGTTCTATTCTTGGTCCTCTATTATTTCTCATATATATCAACGATTTGGCTAATGTATCTGATGAACTATATGCACTACTATTTGCAGATGATACTAACTTGTTTTCATCACATTCTGACCTTGGTATATTAGTCAGTAAAATGAATAGAGAATTAGACAAAGTAAACAAATGGTTCCAAATTAACAAATTATCCTTAAATGTCAAGAAAACAAATTTCATTATTTTTGCAGGGAAGAAAAAATACAATAAGGAAAATGTTAAAATAGCTATTAATAACACACCAATTAATCAAGTTACGCACACGTGTTTCTTAGGTGTCACCATTGATGACAAACTTACCTGGAAAAAACATATTGACCTTATTTGCAAAAAAATCTATAAAAACATAGGTATTGTCAGAAAAATCGCAACGCTACTATCTTCTAAAACATATATGATATTATACTATAGTTTACTATATCCCTATCTTGCATATTGTAACATCGTATGGGCGAGTACATACTCCACATCACTTAAACCTCTACTTCTTCTGCAGAAACGCTTCGTCCGAATAGTCTCAAATGTGTCGTATACATTCCCTTCTGCATCTTTGTTTCGTAATTTAAAAGTATTAACTATATATGATATAAACAAACTGCAAAGTTGCCTTTTTGTTCACAAAACCATTAATAGTTCTTGTATACCAAAGCAATTCCAGAACCTTTTCCATCACAATTCAGACCACCATCAGTACCATACCAGACAGTCTAACCATTTAAAACAGATACAAGTAAAAACACAACAAAGAAAGTTTTCCATGCTGTTCAGGTGTCCGCAAATCTGGAATAGTTTAAATGAAACCTTACATCTTAGTCATTCACCATCCATCTTCAAAAACCTGTTAAAAAAGTCATTATTAGATAATCAAACATTTAATTAATCTCCCATTCATTGTCACTTGTTACTTTTCTTTCAATGTTATATTCTTATTACATCATTTCATTCATTTCGCCGTTATGTTATTGCATTAGTTATCATTTATTGAACTATTATGATTTATTTCCATTTTGTTAATTGATATAATTCTTTTGGTTACATTATTGTCTAATGTATAATTTTTTCACGTCTATTCAATCTTGTTACTTTGGAGGAAGACTTTGTACAAGCCACGAGGCTTTTTTCTTCCCCCCTGCATGTACTTTCATCCTTTAATTTGTTTTATGTTAACTTTTTTAATGATTGTGCAAAATAAATAAAATCAAAAAAAAAAAAAATCAACGGGAGGTGCCCCAACACGGTACGCTTTTTCTTGCGCTCAAACTCATGGCGCTCCATCGCTAGTTGCCTGAGAGTGGTCAAAGTTTGATGACTGAATTTTTTACACATAGATTTGAACAACATACTTGAATAAGAAATGCATTCATGTGGTTCATGAACCTTTCGCGCTGCGTGTTACAAGTGGCAAACACTGTGAGACAATTTCGTGTATGTAACCTTCCAATTTTGTGCTACGCTGGACAGTGTGCCTAACTCGGTACGCTTTTTTTTTACATTTTGCTCTCTTCAGAAGTAAGTGGTAAATTTAAGTACACAGAAAAAATTAATAGTATGATATTTTAGATTACTATAAACAGTAAATTCGTGACTGTATGTACTTTCTGTCTCATATGAGGAAGGCTGTACCTAGAACAATCCAGCTGGTGTTTTTACGGGCAATGGGCTGAATGCACTGATTGTGAATGCCCGACTAAAAAAACCATTGCGAAAAAACGACACCGCCAACATCAACAAAACTCTGTCTGATTATATGAAAATATCATCTACATCTCTCTATTAAGTCTTATTTTCATAGACAGCACGAATCATTTGTTACAGTCAAATAAATCTTTGGAGCGTTCTCTTGTCTGCCACCTTCACGGCCACACTCCCTTGGGAGTACAATGGTGGCAATGTTTATGTCGCTTCCTTTTGGTTGCTTTTCTACTCAACAAACATTTGAAGACCCATATCCATAGTGTTTTATGGAGCTTTATTTATGTGTATCATGGCAGTTGTGTGACTGCTTGGACGAGTTCGTATAGTTAGCGACACGAGCCGCCAATACGCAGAGGCCGGTGACCGCAGTGATTCAGCACTGTCAACATTACTGTTAGAATTCTGTTTTTAAAAAACATGAAGTGAATATGTTAAAGTATACTTGGAATGCAAATTAAAGCTGTGTGCATGGACTTGGTTTATTTACCTTTGTAATCAGCATAGTCAGTGGCAACAAACACGGTGTACTTATGGATAATAAGATCAGCAAAAAATCCGTACCGTCTTAGGACGGGAACCGTCTTAGGGCGGCCCCCGTTAGAAATAAATTTGTACTTTTTCAAGTTATTTCACTTGAAGGACATTTCTGGCCCTTTTGCTAACAGAACATTAGTACTAGTCTAGTACCTGGTGAATACCCAGTTCACCTCACAAAATATCAGGGTGTGGTCACAGTCTAGTCACTGATTATCAATTAAGCACAGGTTTCTGTGTGCAGGACTGAAGGAAGTGATCATTTCAAAATGGAACAAGTTTCACACTCATCTTATTTACTAAAAGAGAATTCTTTTGTTTGTATTGCATAACCGGTAAACCACCTTATGGGGGCATTACACACCAGGTTTATACGTGCTGAAGTGTACAAACTGCATATCTGATAGATTTAATATGTTTTGACTTGAGAAAGGCTTAATCATACTTGGTCCCTGCAGTAATGGTATATCTCAGGTTTAGGGATGCGTACCGGTACGCTGGACCGAATCCAGACTTGCAAAAACGTTTAGGTTCAGGTGCAGAAAAACCAAAACCCTAGTGATTCAATTCCGGACTTGTAAAAATGTAGTGCTCTCATATATCCTTTTTATTCTAAACCGTTTTGAAGCCTCCAAAAATTGTGAAATTTGTGCTGGGAAAAAAATAATAAAACTGTATCTTCATGCATCCCTATCTATGGTGGCCATTGTTTTATTTCCAAAGTCTCTCAAGTTCTCTTAATTTACTTCAGCCATGATGCTCGCGCCATGCCATTATAACATTATTCGAATATGTCATGGGTTCAAGTCTGAATTTATTAGGTCTAAACCTGAACGGAAACCTCTGGATTCGAATCCGGACCTGAACCTAAACGTGGGTTTACAATGTAGGTACGCATCCTTACTTAACTTTCAGACTTTGTCCATCAAGCTCATTCATTTGGAAGATGTTACCGGTAATCATGATTAATTTTTGGGGTGTTGCAAAGAAAAAGGCATATTTTGATGCAACTAGAAATTGGAAGCACATGCTGTTAACACTTGTTGTGAAATCTGTCATTTCAAGCTTATAGAAATACGTTTTTCTTGAATTTATTGTCATGAAAATCATACCGTATATTCTCGAATAAAGTACGCACCCCAATTAAAGTACGCACCCCTGATTTTGGACAAGTCTTAGACAGATCTTTGGGACTGAAAGGTAAAATGGAAAAACTCAAATAAAGTGTGCACCCCTTCTCCACCAATTTTGAACAGACCTTGAACTGGATAAATCAAAATTTATGATGTTTTCCCCAGGTTCTTTTGCATGAAATAACCTGCATTTACACTGTCATTGTCTCTATAAACTTGTGAATTGCCTACTGCAAATTATAAAAATCACTGTGAACTGGTAGAAAACCAGTTGTACAATTCAAAGTCACTAACTCAAAAGGATTGTATGCAAATGCCAATTATATGTAAATCATGTTTAGACAATTTCTTTGTTTCATGTTTAGACAACTGCAAGACAACAACAATGTGTATGTTTTGAAACATTACTAGAAGTGTAGCTCCACCTTGCTTTATTTTAGGCTTTTTTTACCATTTCTCTGTGCAGTGACCTCAAATTAAGTACGCACCCCAACTTTGGCAAAAACTTGCAGCACCTTTTCAATTTTGAAAAGTTAAAAAAGTGCGTACTTTATTCGAGAATATACGGTACATGATTGCACAGCTTCATGACTACATCTCCGACAACAAATGCATAACTAAAAAACTTAATTAATATATGACACATTGGATCTCGAATTCCTAGACATTTACATCACTTTGAAACCACTATATAATGATAACACTATATAATCCACTAGCACTATAGAAGTCAATGTTTTACAGCATGGAACGTGGGGTAAGCATTACTAATGGCGGTGCAGAAAAGGTAATATTTGGCCTGGTGGTGGTTTTATGTTCACATTTTTTGCGGTGGCCGCATCATCACCACAGACATTTTACAGTATGTGGCTACTGTATATGGTACTATTGCAAAGTTACTTAATAAAACTCAACTGTTCCACTACTCCATTTTCCCGCTGCCACGAAATAAATTCCCTGCGCACATGAATGCATTTACAGTCACCTCACTATACAGACATACATCATTTCTTAAAACGACTTTTTCAAAGTTTGTGAAATGAGTGAGACTGCCGTGTGATGCAGTCTGCTTCTATTGTTACCTGACTCAGGTTCAGTAGGTGGGAAATATGGAGACTGTGTGGTTCTCTATATCAGTCACTACCAGCTGTCCCTGTGGTGCCATGGCAACAGCACATGGCCATCCCATGTCTGTAGTGATGTGTTTGAGGAATTTTCCTGTCTTGTCAAACATCTCCACACGCCTGTTTCCCTGGTCTGCCACGATGATGTTTCCTGCCCTGTCTGTACAGATGCCACTGGGACCCCAAAGCTGACCTTTACCTCTTCCCTCACCTCCAAACGGGAACATGAACTGTCCGTCCTTGTTGTACACATGGATACAGTTATTGCGACAGTCTGACACAAGAATGTTCCCTTCCCTGTCCACAGTGATGTGCCGTGGGTTCTTCATTCCCTGCTGCTGACCCACAGTTCCCACAAGTGTTCCATCTGGCGTGAACACCAAAACTTCACCATGTTGGTTGCCGCAGTCTCCTGTGGTTTGTGTGATGAGGATGTGGTTCCTCCTGGTGTCCACGGCAACTCCTCTGAACCACCCTGTCTGCTGTAGGTCAAACTTTCTCCGCACCCTGCCCTGTTTGTTGTACTGCACAGCACAGTGAGCAGACTCTGTCCTCCCCACCACCCACAGGTTCCCCTCCCCGTCCAGGGCCATATCCTCTGGTTTTATCTTCTCTTCACTTGGCACCACTGTTGGGAACTGTCTCACAAATGCTCCCTGCAGGGTGAAGACTTGGATTCTCTGGTTATCCCTGTCTGCTACAAAGATCTCACTTTCATCTGACACTGTAACACCGGATGGACTATAAAACTGCCCTGGCCCAGATCCTGATGTACCAAATGTTGTCCTGTGATATTGAGACTGAGGCTCCCCTTGCCATTGGTAACCACAGTGATGACCCCTGCCCCTTGGTTTAAATATCCTCTTCAAATCTAGAGACTGATGCAGTCTTAGCCTGTGGTTACCATGGTGATGACCTGTACCCCTGGAAGCAGGTGCTGCTGGGATTGGTGCAGATGGGAGAGACTGGACCCTCACATGTCCCAATACTGGCACTGGGGTGTCTGTGGGCTGGAAGACAGCAGGCTGGGTTTGTACAGGAGTTGGTGCTGCTTTTTCTCTGTACTTTCCTACCACCCCTGTCAAAGTGGTTTGCTGACCGAGAAATTCGACCCATCCCTGCTGCAGTTCTTGTTCTGCTCGATCACAGGCAGCAGACAGTTCATCAACATCTGCAAACACTCTGTCCCTTTCAGTCTGTATTTCCTCAAAAGTCTCGTTGTGTATTTGTTGTGATTCAGACAATAGGTGGTCCTTTCTTTCTTTGAGTTTCTGCACCATTTGGTTGTAGGCCTGAATGATGCTGTTGTCTCTCTGCTGTTTTTGTTCATTTAGGGTTTTCTCTTTTTCCCTCAAGCCTCTGATGAAGCTACAGTAACTTTCCAGAATGTCCATACTCTCATTGATCAAAGTCTGAACTGTAGACCTCTTTTCCTGTGCAGCTTTTTTGATAGTTGTTGTGCAATGACCATCATGAGCCTGTTCTTAACACTGATCACAAACTGGAACCTGACATTGTTTACAGTAAACTTTGAGCACCTCAGAGGGGTGAAAGCTGCACATATTTTCCGACTGGGGTTGTTCCCTTGTTTCCCCTGACAGCGAAGTCTGCTGTTAACACATTCTCAACTAAAACGAGAAATTCTCCATACGATATCTGCAGATTGCAGTCACCTGTCTGCAGACTGCATATACCTATCTGCAGACTGCAGTCACCTATCTGCAGACTGCAGTCACCTATCTGCACATTGCAGTCACCTATCTGCAGGTGCAGATAGGTATCTGCAGAGAGCAGATACCTGACTGCAGACTGCAGTCACCTATCTGCACACTACAGTAAATGTGTTAAGACTGCATACACCTATCTGTAGACTGCAGTTACCTATCTGCAATCTCCATACAGGTAAATGCAATCAGTTCCGTCTGTAGACTGTATATTACATCAAAATTATGTTAAATTGTCAAGTTAATGTTTACTTACGAAAATAATAGAACATAGAGCCCTGGTAACCTGCATCAGATATGTCATACCTGACTTCTAATTACACTGAGTCGAGCAGCTAAAGTGACTTCTGGTGGAAATTTCTCTGCAATGGCTTTCCTGTATTTTGCTTGCCATGCTTGTTTCAAAGGATTTATTGTAATTTGGACACAGAAAGTCTCATTGATGAGTTTTTTTGTTCCCATAGACTTCTATGTTATAATTCTTGGTTTACTTGGGTGCATTCATAATGAAGCTACATGTACGTGAAATTTCAGCAGATTTTTCATTCTATGTTTAGCACATTTACCCTATATCGTGGGAAAAAATTCAACTATACATAGGTTCTTTTTTTTATAGCAATTACAAACTGCGATTAGTCAATCCCCACAAAAGGCACTTTTTCGCTGTTAGTGTACAACCGCACCACTCAGAACCCAGGACTGTGTACCTTCGACCTAGCACGCGGCTGCAAAACTACCTGCTAATTTCTTCAGTTAAAAGCAAGCTTTCACCAATTAAATCTAACTTTTGAGATCGGATCCACTGGAATTTCTCACCGCTAAAAACACGAGTCCAAGCAATACATGAAATAAAGACTGGTCACTGGGTCAGGAAAACAAATTACAAGTCACATTAGGTCGAATAAAGACATAGACGTCCCAGCTTTAAGTTTATTTTTTGGCTCGGATCTCTTTTAGGGTACCCACTCAGAGTAATACATCAATGAGACCTTACTTTTAATGTATTAATCAAAAAAATCTATCAAAGGAAAGAATGTGTTAACATACATAACATTACAGCATTGCAAAATGAATGTGAAATACTTCATTGCAGCTTTTCAGAGAATTAAGTGCTCTAAAAGGAAAGATTTTGTTTCTTGCAAGATATAGACCCAAGCTGGTCTGGACAGGCTGCCCTGTACCTCCTGTCAGGATATAATCCTGAGGTCCTTGTTATCCTGTCATCATTAATTGACCATGACATCTGGCTACTGTCTTAAGTCAACGATGTTCTCTGGGTGTGTGTGTGGGGGGGGGGGGGGGGTCTTGAAATTTGTCTCAAAAGCAGCATGATATATTCCCAGCACTACAAAAAAATATCACATCAAGTTCCCTATGCACAATGTTTGTTGGGCCTTATGACAGTTTTCAAATTCCCAGGAACACAATACACATATACCATAATACCCTCATTGTTTAGAATAGTAGCAGATGTCACGGCAGGGCACAGACACACTGGACATGATGATTAATTTACAATACTTCAAGCAGATGTTGGAAAAATATATGATGTTTCCTGACCAGAAGAGGTTCCTCTGACAGCCACTTTTGCTGCTAAAAAACAGTACGATCTTTTACCCCAAGATCTGCTTGGACATCAGTGCTTAGCTTCTGTCTTGTCCAATTTGCATTGAAGCTGAGAGTGTATGCCTTTGGGAAAAGGCTTCCCACAGATTCTACTCTTCACAAACTGTAGACTAGCATTAATATGAGAAAATCTACAGAAGTTTCATTACATTTTCCTCTGTCTATGAGGTGTTTGGAATCTAAAAAATGCAAGAGTCAACATTCACCATAATCCGTCCCACTGGTAAATATTTACTCTGTAAATTTTCTGGGCAAATATAATCATATTTTTCTGAGTAACAAGGTTAGTATAGAATCAATCTTAAACTTTGTCAGAGCTTATAGGACCTCAATTTAGAAGGAACTCAAGGGGCTATGTCCCCTATCCTATATTCCAGTTGTGGTCAGTTCCAGGCCAAGGGAATGCTGCCCTGCCAAATCCCTTAGGGGGTAATACAGACCAGGCACACAGACTCACACAACTTCTTTTGGCTTTGTGGCCTGTAACATGTACATATGGCCCAGTGAGACAGAGGAGCTAGTTAGCTCCAAGACAATTTTGTAGAGTAGAGTAGACCTTGACCTATTAAAGATGCACTCATCTTAGGGGGATTGAAATTTGAAAGTGTTGCATCAAGTATCAACATGTGTATAAAACAGCGGTAGTCCTTCTCTGTGTTGAGGACAACATGCATATGGGAGTCACCAGGACCAGATTAGTCATGCTTGGCCTCACATTACAGGAACTAGGATTTTGATGTACAATTCATTTTGAATCTTGAGAGAAAAGACAAGTACTCTACTCTGCAAGTACCCGAGCATGCCTTAATTAAGATACAATTGACATAAATATCGTAACCATTTTGCTATTACAAAAGGAATTTGTAAATATCTAATATTAGTGAATACTGCCTTGAAATGTGTTTGAGACAATTCCCGTATTTGCTTAACTTCATCAGATTCTCACAAACTGGTCTGAAAGTCAGGCAACTGTTGAGCATTCTCAACTGTTGATCATTGTCCTGGCCTAATGTCTCTCGGGGGATTTAGAGGAGGACTTTCACCTCTTTTTGACCCTTCTTGAAAGACTGGAGGAGAGTAGAAAAATCTTCCCCTGGCTCCTGGGAGGGTCTGCATGGGGGGGTGTTGGTAACGCTTAACAGTGAATTCAGGAGACCCGGTAACGCTTAACGGTAAATTCAGGAGGCCCGGTAACGCTTAACGGTAAATTCAGAAGGAGTTACAAAGCATTACACTTAAGTAACATCGACGTGCATTACTATTCATACAATGCAAGAGTTAGTTATATGGGGGAAAATATTACTCTCCAAGCAGAGGTCGAGTCGCGTAGATATGGTAGTGGTCGGAAAAATTACACCGGCGCTCCTCTTAAGGGGGGGGGGGTCTGGGGGTATGCTCCCCCGGGAAAATTTTAAAATCAAGACCCTCTTAAATGCTATTTCCTGCATTTTTTGGCAAATTTTGCCGACTGACTAAGCTAGGTTGATTTTGACATTTTCATCAAATTACACATTGTTATAGTTTTGGCCGTCGACTCCAGAGCCCCTGACATATTTTGCTATTTCGATTCGAGCTCGGAAGGCACGAGGCATTGCAATAGTGCGGGGAAATTTCAAAATCTGGACCGTCTGAAACGCCATTTACTGCCTTTCGAAGGACAGCAGATTTTGCTGCAAGACGAAGCTAAATTGAATAACATTTTATTAGAGAGAAAAGTTTTTTTGTGCGAAAACCCACGCCCCTAACATACTTTCGCCATGTCATCGTGAGCGCCAAGGGCGCAAGCCGTCGCAAGGGAGGTCCGGAGAAACCTCTTTTTTTTTTTTACCAAAACTAAGCTTAGTTTGACACTAAAATCTGTTTTTGAGGGCAACGCTTCTGCAACATATTTTACCCTGTCCAGAGCCGAAGGCCGGGAGGCTCAGAGAAATTTTGAAACATGGACCCTTTGAAATGCCATTTCCTGCATTTTCAGGGGTTCTATCTGGCATTAGACTTTGTGTGTATAACGGGTTACGAAGAATGTCTTGGTAACGCTTAACGGTGAATTCGGGATAACAAATAACGATTAACGTTGAATTACAACAAACAATAACGCTTCACGAAGAATATAACGATTAACGTTGAACTAGAGCAGGTCGGTAACGATTAACGGTGAATTAAAATGGCTTGTAACGCTTAACAGAAAAAGGCATGCAGCCTCTCTCCTGGAATTCGCACATGCATGGGCCCACACTATTGCACTAGGCCAAATGGTTTGATTGGTGGCACTTGAACACCACTGTTACAATACCCCCCCCCCCCCCTCCCTTTTTCTTTTTTAGATTCATCCTCGACCTCGACCCTCCAAGTTCGATATTCCTGTCCGGCATACTTAGCCATTACTCACAGGGTCAGTGTTGTGCAATCACTGAAACAATAGAGGCGAGTAGAAACAGTTTCCTGACTCAAGCGAATTGGAACTGGTGAAACTTGAACTGCTAAGCTACTTGGATCAATTTCAAAATTCATTGAACTATAACCCTGTTAGAAAAAGTGGGACACTTTCACAGTCTTCCACTGCTTCCAGAAAAGAAGTCAAACCCCAAAAGCTTAGATTGTAGCTCTCAGCAGTCCATATTATTTCTAGAATAGCCACTTGTTTTTACTTGTCCCCATTGTTATCTATACCAATTAAAAGTCTTTAATTTTTTTCAGTATGTTTACTATATATTCTGCATGTTTCATGTTGCAATTAGGCCTCAGGCAAGAACTTGCAAATAAAACTTTCTATATTAGAATCACAGGGGATAGGCCATAGTTGACTTTTGAATTTTGGTTCACCGTCAGTGCCCAGACTAATACTAGTAACTAAGTTGGGGTGCCTCTGAGTTTTACACGAGAGAGTTCCGATCAAGCTCTGTAGGATGAATATTACCAACGTCCTGGGCAGGCCCTGGTACGTAACATTTTGGCTATGCGCGTAAAGACCGATGGGAATGCGGGAGTAATAGCCAGAGGAGTGCACTGAAGTCATGTTATTGCAAGACCCTGTGTCTAGGTGAGTTTGTAACATGTACATGTAGCTTGTCATCATCTATATGTGTCTTAAGAAATAGATATTTCTTTTCTTCCTAGCTAGTAGACATACAGAAGATCAATACCTAAAGATAGATTTTCGTACACAAACTGACTGGGCAGGCTACCTTCTGTGGAGAAGCTATAAGCAAGGAGGTACCTCCTTGCTATACCCGAGTCCTTAGGTCTGTTATCTTTGAGCAATTGGCCGTGAAATCAAGCTGCTCTCTTAAGTAAACAATGTTCTCTGGGGGCTGATCTCAGAACCTCATGAGGGAAGTTATGTGAAGGCCTTCATGGTAGATTTTCCCAGGCCCAACATGATATTCCCAACACTTTTGACTGGAAAGGCTTGTACTAAAATCTCATTGCTTAGAAAGCTGATGCAGCTTTCATCTCCAAGACTGTAAGTTGACACACCTACACTGTACATTAGGCCATAGCAGCCAAGTACTTTATGTTGTAGAGTAGAGCAGGGTTTCTTCGGCCAGGTAGGAAACGGGTGGTGTTGTAGCCTAATGGTTGTACTTGAACAATTGCAAGTGACACTAGGGATGTGGCCATGACAGTAGTTGTACAGACTGACATTTATGGTGTCTATTTTGAAGATTCAGCCATCTAATGTTTTTTTAGTCATTTTTTTCCCTATGCCATTAGACTTCTATTTATTTTATTTATTCATTTGTTCAGCTGTTTACAAACAGCCAGGGCTGCCCAACTAGCCGTAGGCTATTGTCAAGGGCTAACCCTGTACATGTTCGCACATGTTTGCACACGGCGGGTTATACCGCCCCTTACGGGGTGACACACCCGTCCGGGTGAATGATGTAGATCACCATGTGGCTGATACGAGACAGAGGTTCGCCAGGCCTCCATCCGGGCGATTTGAAGTGAATCACCAACTCCCGACAGAAGGATTTGCACCAACGCACACCGCACCATCCCACGTGTGGGGGTTCTTTAACGTGCATGGGGTGTGGCTCTCCCCATACACGGGACCTCCATTTGACGTCCTATCCGAGGGAAGACTCATTTTTCGCTTGAGTAAAGTGAGGAAAGTCGTGTAAAGTGCCTTTCCCAAGGACACAAGACCGGCAACACGACAGGCGGATTCGAACCGGCGATCTCTCGGTCACGGGCCGAAGACACTACCACTGTGCTACGCGGCCCCACTTCTATCACTTTTGCAGTCTGCAGGGGATGCCATCCACAAAATTTACTTGCTGTGGCATTTAAGTGGAACTTCAAAAGTTTATTCACCCACTACTGTGTAACAAACAGCATTCAATGCTTTTAGTTTTGCTTCAGTTCTACAGGTTTTCAAGTTAGAGTACATGACATATTACACAGATACCATGATATCATTACCACTGGTGATTGTATAGATTTGGCAGTAGACCAGGGGGTGTCACTAGGGCACGGGACATCAGGTTATCTTGCTGACATCTAGGATCTAATCTCTAAACAGATGTTGGGCTAGACAAATGTTGCATGTCCTCATAAGTCTTCTGGAAGTTTCTCTGTAAACCACTACCCCAACTTGGAAAGAAGGACTGTCAGAAAACCTAGCTATAGCTGCAGGTAAAAAAACAATGCCATCTTATCTGTTATCATAACCTTTCTTCTAAGGATTGGAGATAAATTTAGCTTCTTTCTGCTCCAGGACTGCATAGGAGCTAAAAAGGGTGGATACTGGATAACAAGTCAAGTCAAAGTCAATTGCACAACATTTGTAAAACTGACCAGTACAAAGTAGGGCAAACATACATAGGACTGGTCAGTATTGTTTAAGACAGCTAAAGATGAAAAAGACTTCCACTTACATTTAAAGGACCATAGAGGGAATCTTCATAATGAAGAGTCTAAAGATCAAGGAACTTATCATAAAAAGAATACTTAGAAGTATGAAGGAGGCACAAACATTCATCATTCTAAAGGAAAATTTCTTTTTTCTCTTTCTTGATGAGGTGTTAAGAATCCATCTAAAAGTCAGCTTTAATTTAGGGTTTGAGTTATAATCTGTGGAAATCTGTTTAAAAAAATTGCCTTCAATCTTTGTCCAATTTAAGTGATGGATAAAAGGTAAATTCTATATATATTAATTCTATTCAAGGGGCACTGTGCAGCTCTCATGCACTGATGATGCAGTATCTTTTTCTTCAATCTGTGAAAGGGAGAAGTCACTACCAGCCTTCCCCTAGAACAAAGACCCTTACACTGACCCATCCCACATGGGAGGTGTGGTATTCTCCCACATGCTGGCACAAGCTCAGGCACTGGCAGTGTGTATATCTGGGGTCACCGTAAGGTGGCCACATGTCACCATATCATATTTCAGTATAGGTGCCCTCAGTTTGTTCAAACAAGGAGCCTTGGTTCAAACATGTGTGACTCGATGACAGACTCAGATAACTTGTACAGTATTTTTTTTTTAAGGACATTTTTCTTTTAACAAGAATTTCCTTTCACAACGCAATAATACTATCTGCACAAATGCATTTTTACTCTGTACATCATCTGAGCAGAACTCCTTGAGGTTGCCCAGGTACCCTGGGGGCCAGCCGGGATAGGGCAGCTAGGACAGTTAATTGTGGCTTGGCTCCCCAAACAAAACACGTTACGTAGCTACCCGGTCCTGTCTGGCTCCCAGGCAGGGTAAGCTTTTGGTGATATAAGTAAGTCAATCCTGGCAAAGGCAACAACAAATTCAACATACTTATAAGATACATGTAACTTAACATAGTTACTTAAAAGTTATAGACTATAGACCAAAGACATCTACTCTACTTGTTATAGGATCAGTCTTTCAGCCCCTGGGCTTCCAATATACCTTGAAAGTAATGGTTTTTAGGGTGACGCTTCCGCAAATAATTTCCTTATGACCAGTGCTGAAGGGGCACAATTTCATGCATTTTCTTGGGTAAAGTTTGTCGGTAGACAAGTTAAGTTTAATAAATGAAATTTTGATTACGCTTCACGTACAATTCATATCAATTACGCTTGCAGTAAAGTTTCCCAGTGACATGACAAGAGACACAAAACAATGACCCCTTGCAGACTCTCTTTCTGTGATCACAAGTTTCTCCACTAAAGTTTCCCCGTGGAGACTGACATGCAGCCAGTGAAAAGTTGGGGAATTTTATCACAGGCAGATCAATTATACATGGTTTGGTGCACCATAGGAAGGGATTATACATGTAGCCAGGGAAAATTTTTTAGTACATCCTAACTCCAGGTTTAAAACATGACAAGAATACTTTTATAGGAAGAACATTGACCATGGAAGTGTACACAATAAGCTCATTTTGACAATTTTTTCCAAACCAACTTTCCTGAAACATACATTTTGTAAATCTACTCTGCTTCTTAGAAATCATTTCAATGTCATGAATTCAACATTTGCAATAAGTATGTCCTACTTAGAATATTTGTGAGAAAATATGATTTTTGAGGGTTAAAAACTTTTGTTGACCTTTTCCTGACCTGTTTGCTTTCCTTAGGTTTAAGAAAGACTATGTGACCTAGTCTGAACTGTATCATATTTCCTGGTGGACTGGTTGAAGCAGGCTGGACAGTCAACACAAAACAGATGTAATAGCCACAGTACAAAGACCCATCTATTGTAGGCAGTTCGACAATCTTCAGCCAGACTGACAAATATGACAAATAGTAAAAGATTAAACTTAATGGTCACTTCAGCCTATTTAGAGTCAGACCAAAGATACTAATGAAAATAACAGATTTCTTGTTTCTCTATGGTACAAGGTGTGCATACATGTACATGTACATGTCACATGTGTACATGCTGTTATTAAAAGGCAACTTTATGTGTATGAGGACAAAAGGGCTTACGGTCAACTCTTCAATAAGAAAACAATAAAGGTAGTTTTGTGATGACTTTTGAGTCTACTAGTACATCCACCAGCCTGAAAGTTTTCTGCAAGGTTTTCTCTGTCTGAGGCTAAGTGGGGTCCCATCATCACTCACATGGGACTGATACAAATCAATCAGCGATGCCATGTTACACACTAATCCTTACGTAAATCCAAGCAGCAGCTAAACCAGCAGGGGTGTCAGCTACTGGTGAATGACAAGACTTCAAGCCAGTGGAGATAGGGGAAAGAGTCCACTTACATGTAGCTTACATGTAGGACTTTTGTGAATTATGATAAACCTTTTGAATAAAATTTGTTCAAAACTGCGGGACAACTTAAAGAACGTAAGGGTAAGGGTCCTTCCCGGTGTAAGTGGTTCAAAACATAAAGTCTCAGATGGCCACACCTGGGCAATTGCTGTCATATTGAGGTCACTTGAGTTAGCAAATGGCTGCCACTGCAAACCCTTTCAACAGTTCTACTAAAACCAATCATTCATCTGTTCATTTATTCCTTCATTCTGTTATTCAAAGTCTAGTCTGATCTGATTTTATGACTCGCTCTCAGCCATACTAGTACATGTACAGGTTGGTTATTTGGTATTACTCGAACTCTTGAAAATATCCTATTGGACTGAGAGAGATGCCATTAAAGGTTCTAAAAATTACTGGGTATTGTTATATGAGGCAGTGACAAAGTGTTTGTGTCAAAATTACAATAAACCCTTTGAAATGAGCCTGGCAAAATATAGGAAATACTCAAATAGCATGATAACAAAGAAATTTTCCGCTACATCTTGAGCCTTCAGCACGTGAGCCGCTGATCGAGTAACTGTACTAATTACACTGTGGTGAGATGTCAGGTATTACAGATCTGTTGCAGGTTAACAGGACTCTGTGTGCTATTATTTTCATAGTGAACATTAAGTTGATGATTTTAGGTACATTTTGAACTAGTATACAGACTATATTCATATAGACTGCACTCTGATTGCATTCACCTGTATGGAGATTGCAGATAGGTAACTGCAGTGTACAGATAGGTGTATGCAGTCTTAGCACATTTACTGTAGTGTGCAGATAGCTGACTGCAGTCTGCAGTGAGGTATCTGCTATCTGCAGATACCTATCTGCACCTGCAGATAGGTGACTGCAATGTGCAGATAGGTGACTGCAGTCTGCAGATAGGTGACTGCAATCTGCAGATATCGTATGGAGAATTTCTCGTTTTAGTTGAGAATGTGTTTGTTGGAGTCTCTCACACATATTTGCAGCCATGAGATTGTCTGGCAAACCTGCGACCCCTTGACGTGGCAGCCTGACCTGCTGACGACAATTTGGGCACTGGAAGGTCCCTCCCCTCCCTGCATGGTCCTGTAGACAGTCCTGACAGAAGGTGTGCTGACAGGGCAGCACCTTGGGCCTGGTGAACAGCTCCAGGCAGATGCTGCAGGTCAGTTCTTCTCGGAACTGTGTCCCCAAACTTGACGATGCAGCCGCCATTTTGTTGTCTTTTCGACCTTCTGCAGTAACCCCTCCAAAGTTACAGAACCGGTTTCAGCCTTAGGCTAAAAATGATGCAAAGATAGTTAGCACATACTAAGTACCTGACTTGTACAATTACAATGTACGTGTTCAGTGTTAACTGGACTCCGATTCCCCTGATGCTTGGGAATAAACACGCACACACACAGACGTATTTGTGTATTCACTCAGTCGTGCCTCAAACTAGACTGCCCTCCCCAGCCCCAGTCCGCATGCGTGGACTGTTCCATTGGCAAGGGGGGGACAACCATACTAAATCTAACATTCCCCCTTTTCTTTTTCTTTGGCTACTCTACATGAATGTTATATATTAAGTTTTAAACAATGAAATTTGTTGGCAGTTTATAAAATGGTCTATGATAATTATAACGTTAGACATGTAAAGGTTAAATACTAAGGCTGTAAAAATACTATTGATGAACAAATATTTTTACTGCAGTGTAGGCAAAAGAATGTACAGAATGTCATACAATACATGCTTTGCAATATGGTGATACAATAAACTTCTTTCATCAAAAGTGCCATACAAAATACTTGTCTCATCACAAAATACTTGTCTCATCACAACAGAGTAATACAATATACTGTCTTGTCTCATCACCACAAGAGTAAAGCAATACATTCTTCTCACCAATACTTCCCCTTTTCTTTTTTCTTCTTAGAATGTCCATCTGACTTTGAGCGTCCTGATGGTAAAATAATCGCTCTGACCATAAGTGTATGTTTTCATCTTAACCAAGCACTCTTCTACACATTTCTTGTAATACAATTGCTTCTCACACAGCTTTTTAGAACATCAAATTTGCGTCTTTCCTCACGACAGTCGACACTGATATAAATGTGCCAACACAAACATCTGTGCTCAGAAAAAGAAAAAAACTACTCACACATAGATAATGCATGCTACAAAGTACATATCAACCTTGTGCAGTTTCACATCTCTTGTACGTAATAACCTTATAGCTTCACATTTCTTGATAACTCGTTAAACGTTGATCGGTCCATATACCGTAAGAAGATAGATATGTCCACATGACTGTTTACAACGATCAGTTCATGACGGTTCAAAGATGTTCACATATAACACGGATACATATAACACAGTCACTTCTTCCTTGCCTTCTTTGCTGTTTTCGCTGACATGTGCTTCTGCGTTAGCGTTTTCGTTGCTGTCTTTTATGTTGACTTCATGACTGATTTGGCCTTCTAGGCTTTCAGTTTCTACTATGACAGACTGTGCTGCCAGCGCCTGTTTTTCCTGACGGCTTTCCAGTTTTTCAAGGCG
The DNA here is from genome assembly GCF_000003815.2 of Branchiostoma floridae. NCBI lineage: Eukaryota > Metazoa > Chordata > Leptocardii > Amphioxiformes > Branchiostomatidae > Branchiostoma > Branchiostoma floridae. The sequence continues at coordinate 17,281,716 of NC_049995.1, forward strand.
ACCAACCGCGTCCTGGTACTTCTTTGTCAGGCTGTCAGTCTGGAGAATGACGCTGTTTAGGTCCGTCGCATCCTCTACGGACCCTTCCGACATCATGCACTCGGAAGCACCATGGGCAAACATCACCGTAAACTTTGTATCTTCAGTCTCTGTTGTGTAGGCCTCCTCTGTCGTCGCATCTGGACATTTCCGAACCAAGTGCCGGAAAGAGCCGCAACCGTGACAACGCATGAAATCGCCATTACGATCTTTTGGATTCAGCTTTTCGCCAGCATAATCAGACTTCTGACCCGATCTATACGCCTGGGGGCCGCCATCTTGGAAGTGTCCTGACTTGTATGCACGGACGCTGCCATCTTGGAAGTGCCCGTTGCGATTTCTAGCAGTGCCTGTCTGTCCACTATACCACTATACCACGGGACCATTTTGTATTACCGCCACGGGATGTCTGATAAACTTCCGCTTCTGTTACATGTGCAATCTCTTGCTGAATGCCGACTGAATAAGACGAACGTGTCGATACCAGTTCGTCACTGAACTTTCTTAAGCTGCTTTTTGCTTGTATGAACAGACTAACTTCTTCCTTGGAATAATCTACTCCAGTCATTACGAGCTTGGCCTCTTCTAGAGTAAGGTTGGCTCGGCGGACAAGTAGTAGACCCAGTACGGACTCAGGCAAGGTCACATCACCGGCTCTGTTCAGTTTGTTATATAATATGTCAAATGTGGAGATATACTCACTGATAGTCGTTGTCGGACCACGGCTGTACTTGTCGAAGGCAACGAATGCCTCCCACAGTCGGCCGGTGTTGTCTCTTCGCAGATGCTTGTCCATTTTGTCAAGTACATTCTTGAATAATTGCTCAGCGGTAAGTTCCTCCTCCGTGAGTTTTGAACCTAAGAATTCCCTCGTCTTGTGCTCATCTTTTGATCCCTCCGGTAGACTCAGCAGGATTTCAATACCTCGTTTCTTCTTCGGGATGTTCGTGATTTTATTCCACAGAAGCAACTCGAACCTGAACTGTTCGTAGCTTTTGTTTGCAAGATCAAGCTGTGGAATTTTTGTCCACGCGCCTCCCTCGCACGCCGCCATTTTTGGTCAAATCCGCGCCAAAAACACTGCACACAGAATCGTCGACAGAACCACGTACACAGTACTAGGGGTCCCGTATGCATGACAGTCCGAACTTCACTACTGGAACCACCCTCTGCTACCATTTGTTAACTGGACTCCGATTCCCCTGATGCTTGGGAATAAACACGCACACACACAGACGTATAGAACAATGTGTATTCACTCAGTCGTGCCTCAAACTAGACTGCCCTCCCCAGCCCCAGTCCGCATGCGTGGACTGTTCCATTGGCGAGGGGGGGGACAACCATACTAAATCTAACATTCAGTTCTGTGCTTTATAAAGCTTAGCCTTATGAAATGGTAGGTGACAAAACCGCACACTTTACCATACCCAACTCTATATGCAGTGTATGTGGGAAAATAAGCTAATATTATTTCTAATGATGCTGACTGGATGCATCTTCTATGCAATATTAAAAGAAAACATAATCAAATTTTAATATGTGTACAAACAAATTTGTACTTCTTCAAGTTATTCCACTAGAAGGACATTTCTGGCCCTGTTGCTAACAGAACATAGTACTAATACTGGTGAATACCCAGTTCGCTTCACCTCACAAAGTACAAATGTATCAGACAAAATATCAGGGTGTGGTCACAATCTAGTCACTGATTGTCAATTAGGCACAGGTTTCTGTGTGCAGGACTGAAGGAAGTGATCATTTCAAAGTGGAACAAGTTATCACTCAAGTTATTTACTTAAAGAATTTTCTTTTGTTTGTAATTTGCATAACCTGTAAACTACCTTATGGGGGCGTAACACACCAGGTTTATACTGAACAGTAAATGCTGCATTATACAGACTGATTTAATTATGTTTGGGCTTGAGAACTGCTTAATCATACCAGGTCCTGGTCCCTGCAGTAATGGTATGTTCCATGCAGGATTGTCTCCAGCTTCCAGATTTTGTCCATCAAGCTCATTGTAATGCGTTAAACATGACTAATGTTTGGGGTGTTGAAAAGAAAAAGGCAAAATTTGATACAACTAGAAATTGGAAGCCCATGTTTTAAACTTTTGCTGTGAAATCTGTCATTTAAAGGGGCATTCCACTCCAGATGGGACTGTTATTTTCTGATAGATATTAATTGTAGAAGTTACAAATGTATGCTATGTACCATTATACGATAGAGAACCCATTAGCCCCACGGGCATAAAAAAGCATTCAGTCTTCTACAAAACTCCCCAAGTACCCTCTAATTAAATTAAATCAATCTCAGCCTATGGCTGAATACATGTGCCTGACAACGCCTGACTTAAGTTAGGATACAATGCTAACTTCAGGGGCGCTAAGAAAAACACGTCTTGATATGTGTTCTTTGATATCTTGTGAACAGTTGACCTTCTTGGTGTGCTTATTTTTTACAAACACACGTTGCGTATTTCGCCACAAGTGGAATTTCACAAAAAATCCGGCTGATCATGTATTCATTGATACATTATCTATTGGAAAATAACACTCCCTTCTGGAGTGGAATGCCCCTTTAATTTAAAGCTTGCAAATTACAATTCCGTGAATTTCATGTCATCGATGAAAATCAATGTTTTATGGCCAGATCAGGTAAATTTTTGTCTTTCCGAACAGTTTTGTAACATTAAAGCTCTGCAACAAAGCAAAATTTAACCTCTGTTACACATTTTCGTCATTACATTCTTGCATCAGAACCAAATGCACCCACTGACAGAACACTTGTAATAATAACTCTGTAATAACTCTATTGCAATTAACTATTGTACAAGGTACAAATTATGGCATTTTTAGGTACATAGTTACAACTCCATAAAGCCCCCCTCACACGAGAGCAAGAATCAGCCGGAATGCCGTCGGAATAAAAATTCTTTTCTATTCCTGGCAATTCCTGTCAATTTGTAGTGTGTTCCAAAAATTCTAACTGCATTCCAGCTACTTGTGCCCGTTCTTTTTGCTGGCCCGAAAGTTTTTGACATGTTAAAAACTGTCAAGGTGCATTCGAAGTGGAGACATATCGAAATTGGCATTCAAAGTGGATTCTAAGTGTATTTTAACTATTCTAACTGCAGTCTGACCGCATTCTACGGCATTCCAACATTATTCAAAACATTCTTATCTCGTTCGATGGAGAACCGAAACGGCATGTCATTTCAAATCCCGTCAGAATGTGGCCAAAAGAACATCAGGAATGCAGTGAGAATATCTAGAATACACTACGACTTCCCAGGAATAGAAAAGAACTTTCATTCTGACGACATTTTGGCTCATTCCTTACCGTGTGAAAGGGATATATGGTCCATTTGGAATTCCCACCCGAATGGCCACGACGCCCCCGAATGTGGCACGAGTTTTGCAAAAACTTCATGCCGGCTGGTTCTGTTTGATTCCTGCTAATTCGATTTCTGTGTGAAGACCCTATAAGCTTACAATTTATACCTAGTAATACAAGAGTATGAAGTATGGGTTGAGAATTGGTTGTCTACAATAATTGGAGTTTCTATCGTCTAGACATTCTGCGATATATTTTCCTTTATAGTCACCATACTGCAGGGGTTGTCACATGTTATTATGTACTTAAATTTGCTATTCAGGTCCATTGAGATAAATACTATACAAAAAAAAACACTTCACCTGTAAAAAATTGAGATCACCATAATAATACACCAATTGAACTTCATCAGTTAATTCATTGAACTTACTTGAAGTTCATACCTCGTCTTGCATATAGAAAATATTCCTCTACACATTACACAACACAATACAAGTACAGTAAGTGTCAATATTAAACTCACATTCAGTCAAGTAAATATTATCAAAAGTATCATCCTCGCCATATAATTTAAACTAACCTCTTTTAGGACTTTCACTGACTGGTTTACAGTTTTCATCCACAATTTAATGAAACAAATATTAAGATGTGAAGAGTGATACTGGTTGTTTTTTTATTTCTTGTTTTTTTTTTATACTGGAGATTTTTTATTCCTAGTACTTAGATTTCTTTTACTTGTATTTATCACAATGTGAAGATGGGGGGCAAAGCAGGTTATACTCTATAAACACCTAATACAAGTTCCCCTGCCATGCTTCCCATGTGTGGTGAAGTTTGCGCCTCACCTGACTCGGGTTCAGTAGGGGGGAAATATGGAGACTGTTTGGTTCCCTCCATCAGTCACTACCAGCTGTCCCTGTGGTGCCATGGCAACAGCCGTTGGCTCCCTCATGTCTGTAGTGATGTGTTTGAGGAATCTGCCTGTCTTGTCAAACATTTCCACACGCCTGTTCCCACTGTCTGCCACGATGATGTTACCTGCTCTGTCTGTACAGATGCCATGAGGTTTCTTCAGCTGACCTTCACCACTTCCCTTACCTCCAAACTGGAACAGAAATTGTCCGTCCTCATTGTACACATAGACACAGCAATTCTCACAGTCTGACACAAGAATGTTCCCTTCCCCATCCACAGTGATGTACCACGGGAGCTTCATTCCCTGCTGCTGACCCACAGTTTTCACAAGTGTCCCATCTGGCCTGAACACCAAAACTTTACCATGTTCCCCGTCGCATATGGATTGTGTGATGAGGATGTGGTTCCTCCTGGTGTCCACGGCAACTCCTCTGTCCCACTCTGTCATTTGTCCTCTGTCAAACTTCCTCAGCACCCCGCCCTGTTTGCTGTACTGCACAGTCCAGCCCACCACCCACAGGTTCCCCACCACCCACAGGTTCCCCTCCCTGTCCATGGCCACATCCTCTGGTATTATCTTCTCTTCACCTGACACAACTGTTGGGAACTGTTGGACAAATGTTCCCTGCAGGGTGAAGACTTGGATTCTCTGCAACATATAATCTGATACAAAAATCTCCCCTTCATCTGACACTGTAACACCGGATGGACGCATGAACTCTCCTGGTCTATATCCCCCTGTACCAAATGTTGTCGTCTGACCATGAGACTGAGGCTCCCCTTGCCTTTGGTTGCCATAATGATGTCCCCTGCCCCTTGCTGCATTAGTACTTGGTGCAGGTGCTGACTGTCCTGATCCTGATGCACCAAATGTCACCCTCAGAGACTGATGCTGTCTTTTCCTGCAGTTACCATGGTGATTACTTGTGTAATCACCATGGACACCATATGGACCCTTGAACTTTCCTGGTCCAGATCCCTCTCCACCAAATGTCACCCTCTGATCATGAGACTGAGGCTCCCCTTGCCTTTGGTTACCATGGTGATGACCTGTGTCCCTTGCAGCAGGTCTTGGTGCAGATGGGAGAGACTGGGCCCTCACACGTCCTAATACTGGCACTGGGGTGTCTGAGGGCTGAAAGACAGCAGGCTGGGTTTGTACATGAGTTGGTGCTGCTTTTTCTCTGTACTTTCCTACCACCTCTGTCAAAGCGGTTTGCTGACTGAGAATCTCGACCCATCCCTGCTGCAGTTCTTGTTCTGCTTGATCACAGGCAGCAGATAGTTCATTGATATCTGGCAACACTCTGTCCCTTTCAGTATGTATTTTCTTTAAGTTGTCGCTGTGACTTTGTTGTGATTCAGACAAGAGGTGGTCTTTTCCATCTGTGATTTTCTGCACCATTTGGTCATAGGTCTGAATGATGCTGTTGTCTCTCTGCTGTTTCTGTTCATTCAGGGTTTTCTCTTTTTCTTTCAGACCTCTGATGAAGCTGCAGTAAGTTTCCAGAATGTTCCTCCCCTCATTGATCAAGACCTGGACTGTAGACTTCTTTTCCTGTGTGGCTTTTGCAAGGCTTATTATGTTGGGATGTCCATCATGGCCTTCTTCAACACAGTCCACACACAGAGGCACTTGGCAAGGTTTGCAATAGAGTTTTAGCTTCTCAGAGGGGTGAAAGCTGCACCTGTTTCCAGACTGGCGTTGTTCTCCTGTTTCCCCAGACAGTGAAGTCTGCTGTTGCAGCCTCTCACACATATTTGCCGCCATGAGATTGTCCGGCAAACCTGCGACCCCCTGGGGTGGCAGCCTGAACTTACGACGACAGATTGGGCACTTCACGGTCTGTCCCCTCCCTGCAACGTTCTCCAGACATGGTGACAGACAGAAGGTGTGCTGACACGGCAGCGCCTTGGGCTTGGTTAACAGGTCCTTGCAGATACCGCAGGTCAGTTCTTCATGGAACGATGCAGCCGCCATTTTGTTGTCCTTTTGACCTTCTGCAGTAACCCCTGCAAAGCTACAGAACCGGTTTCAACCTTTGACTTAAAATGATGCAAAGCTAATTAGCACATACCTGTACCTGACGTGTACAATTACAATGTATGTGTTCAGTTCTGTGCTTTATAATAATAATAATCTTTATTGCATATTCATGCCCGAGGGCTAAATGCACAGAAGGACCTCATGTGGTCTTATGGATGCAGAGAAAAAAGAAACTTAACTAATACAATGGTTTTAGACTAGGCTAAGCTATACAGTGATTTTAAACTAGGCTAAATGGAGAGGGAACTAAGACACTATGTGTTACAATCGTTAATGGCTGCATCTAACATGTTCTTCTCTCTTTTTGAAACACATGGAGACATATTCACATATTGCGTCAATAGCATGACCGTCCGTGCATGACATCAAGTACTTGAATAAGCCTTGTCTTGACATTTTCTTATAATTGTTGTCTATTCGTATGGCATTGTATAGGGATTGGCGTTCGTATTCATATAATGTACAATCTAGTAAAAAATGTGTCTCGTCTTCGATATACAAGTGGTCACAGAATTTACATGTTCTATCATTTAAAGGAGTGCGGTTATGCCTGCCGGATTCTATATGTAACGGATGGTCACTTATGCGAAATCTACACATAGCTCTGCGATGTTCAAAGCTTGAGATGCTAAGATATGTTTCTCTTTCATATGTTTCTTTGAATGTTTTGTACGTCCTCAATTTGTTTCCCTGGTTTTCTTTTCGTCCAATCGCTTGTAGTTCTGAATGGAATCTTTGGATGAAAATATCTTTCAACCTTTGCTTTAGTTGATTTAGATGAGTGGGTATGTTAGAGTGACCGTTTATATACAGGTAGGCAAAGCCGGACTCCTCTAAGAGTTTCCTTACATCAGATAACCAGCAGGATGTTTTACGACTATCTAGTTCCTGCTGTACCATGTAAGCTTCATATTGAAGACTACCTGTGTGCACTTCGTTGGCTAATCTAAAATAATAATTATACATTCTGCATTGAGCTTCAATCCACAAGGGGAAACGCCCCAGTTCCGCTCTACTTGCAAAATTACTAGCGTTCCTTCGAACACCTAGGATGTATTTACAGAATTTCAGATGGACGGACTCTAAAGGGGATTTGTCATCCAATTTGCTACTACACCAGACTTCAGATCCATACAATAAAATAGGTAGGACACATATGTCAAACAATTTGCAATGCTGCCTTATGAAATGGTAGGTGACAAAACAAACACACTTAACCATACCCAACTCTATATGCGGTGTATGTACATGGGAAAATAACCTACTAGCATTTTTTAATGATGCTCTGGATGCATCTTCTATGCAGTATTGATAGAAAACATTAATCAAATTTTAATATGACTTTATTGTGTACAAACGAATTTGTACTTTTTCAAGTTATTCCACACAGAACATAGTACTTGTAGGTGAATACGCAGTTCGTTTCACCTCACAAGTGCAAAGTATAAGACCAAATATTTAGGGTGAGTATCAATTAGGCACAGGTTTCTGTATGCAGGACTGAAGGAAGTAATCATTTCAAAGTGGAACAAGTTTCACACTCAAGTTATTTACTCCAAGAGAATTCTTTGGTTTGTAATTTGCATAACCTTTAAACTACCTTATAGGGGCATAACACACCAGGTTTATACTAAAGAGTAAATGCTGCATATACAGACAGATTAAATAATGTTTGGGCTTGAGAACTGCTTAATCATACCAGGTCCTGGTCCCTGCAGTAATGGTATGTTCCATGCAGGGTTGTCTCCAGCTTCCAGATTTTGTCCATCAAGCTCATTGGAAGGCGTTTAAATCATGACTAATGTTTTAGGGTGTTGCAAAGAAAAAGGCAAAATTTGATGCAAATGTCTTATAGCAAATGGAAGCCCATGTTGTAAACTTTTGTTGTGAAATCTGTCATTTCAGGCTTGTATAAAAATACATTTCGTGAATTTCATGTCATGAAAATCAGATTTATGGGCAGACCAGGTATATTTTTCTCTATCCCAATAGTTTTGTCAGAAGTCCTTTTGATAAAAGCTCTGAAACAAAGCAAAATTTTACATCTTTCAGTGAATAATTTCATCAGGTTGGTAAAATACTTAAATCACAAAGTTCTTTAATATGCACAACCATGAATATTATTGATAGCCAACGTTTCGATGTACTCCAGACCTGTACTCCAGTATAGCCCTGACAAAGATGACTGATGGTCATCAAAACGTTGGCTCTTAATATGATTCATGGTTCTGCATTTGAACTTGGTGAAGTATTTTACATCTGTTACACATTTTAGTCATTACATAATCCTGTGTCAAAACAAAACGTACCCACCGACATGATATAATAATAATATAATAATATAATATACTTGTATCTCTGTTATATACTTTTTCTGACCCTTGCCTCTTCCCTCATGACCTCAATGAAAATCAGCTTGCTGGCCGATTTGAGCTTTCATGAATAAATAAAGGTTCAAACAAACAAACAAATAAGTCTGTAATACTAATAGCTTTATTGCAAACCAATTGTACATGCCACCGAATATGGCATCTATGGTTACATAACATGTTGCTACAGTTCCATTAGGCTAATGTACCTCAATTACTCACAAGAAAATGTTTAGGACTTTTAGGACTTTCACTGACTCAGGTTTCCAGTTTTCATCTACAATTCAATGAAAGAAGTACATTTAATGTGAAGAGTGATACTGACTTTGGGGATTTCCTATTTTTTATATTGGAGATTTTTTTAGTCCTCCTTTTGTTTTACTTGTATTTTTCACAAAGTGATGGGGGGCCAAACAGGCGTATAAACACCTTACAAGTTCCCCTGTCATGCACTAAATACAATATCAACAAATATACAACTGTTACTGTAATAAGTGCAGTGCAGAATCAATGATATTTACATGTCCTCCTAGTGGGTTAAATCATATATATATGATTGTAAATGCAAAAATGTTTGCAGAGGTTTTATGTTGAACTTCACAGTTTTTGCAGTGTCTGCTTCACTGCAAACTCAAAACCGTGGGCAATATTTTCCTAGTACAGTATAAGATTGCAGTATATAGCGCTTCTTCTTCTTGGTTCTCCCATCGCTACGACAGACGATCGTCCCTCGCACCTCGTCCCCTCGTCCCAAGTCCAGCTAGTTGCAAGTTTGACTTTCCTGGCTGCTCTTATAGCACTAATTGCAAACTAAAAACCATAACAAACACTCCATTTTTCCGCCACCACAAAATTAAATCCCTGCATAGTTTGAGGCATTTACGGTAATATCACTTTGTTGACATACGTCATTGCTTAAAAACGACTCCAAAGTTTGTGAAATGAGACCAGGTAGTTTTTGGTACAGTTTGCTCCTCACCTGACTCAGGTTCAGTAGGTGGGAAATATGGAGACTGTGTTTATCCTAACATCAGTCACTACCAGCTGTCCCTGTGGTGCCATGGCAACAGCACATGGCCATTCCATGTCTGTAGTGATGTGTTTGAGGAATTTTCCTGTCTTGTCAAACATCTCCACACGGCTGTTTCGTAGGTCTACTACAATGATGTTACCTGCCCTGTCTGTACAGATGCCACCAGGACCCTTCAGCTGACCTTCACCTCTTCCCTCACCCCCAAAACTGAACAGAAACTGACCGTCCTCGTTGTACACATAGACAAAGTGATTGTCACTGTCTGACACAAGAATGTTCCCTTCCCTACCCACAGTGATGTACCGTGGGAACCTCATCCCCTGCTGCTGACCCACAGTTCTCACAAGTGTCCCATCTGGCCTGTACACCAAAACTTCACCATGCAGGTTGACCCAGTGTCCCGTGGTTTGTATGATGAGGATGTGGTTCCTCCTGGTATCCACAGCAACTCCTCTGTACCACTCTAACTCCTGTAGGTCAAACTTCCTCAGCACCCTACCCTGTTTGTTGTACTGCACAGCAAATTGAGCAAACTCTGTCCTCCCCACCACCCACAGGTTCCCCTTCCCGTCCAGGGCCACATCCTCTGGTTTTATCTTCTCTTCACGTCTTGGCACCACTGTTGGGAACTGTCTTACAAATGTCCCCTGCAGGGTGAAGACTTGGATTCTCCCGTTCATATTGTCTGCTACAAAGATCTCCCCTTCATTTGATACTGTCACTGTATGGGCACTTGAACTGTCCTGGTCCATGTCCCCTTCTACCAAATGTTGTCCTCCTATTATGAGACTGAGGCTTCCCTTGCCTTTGGTTGCCCTCATTGATCAAGGGCTGGACAGTCAAATTCCTTTCCTGTGCAGCCTTTTTGATGGTTGTAGTACCATGACCATCATGAGCCTGTTCTAAACACTGATCACAAACTGGAACCTGACATTGTTTACAGTACACTTTGAGCACCTCAGAGGGGTGAAAACTGCACCTGTTTCCAGACTGGGGTTGTTCCCTTGTTTCCCCTGACAGTGTGGCCTGGTTTTGCAGCCTCTCACACAGACTTGTAACCAAGTGGTTGTCTGGCAAACCTGTGACCCCCTGGGGTGTCAGCCTGACCTGCTGACGACAGATTGGGCACTGGAAGGCCCCTGCCCTCCCTGCATGGTCCCGTAGACAGTCCTGACAGAAGGTGTGCTGACAGGGCAGCACCTTGGGCCTGGTGAACAGCTCCAGGCAGATGCTGCAGGACAGTTCTTCACGGAACTCTGTCCCCAAACTTGACGATGCAGCCGCCATTTTGTTGTCTTTTCGACCTTCTGCAGTAACCCCTCCAAAGCTACAGAACCGGTTTCTGCCTTAGGCTCAAAATTGCAAAGCTAATTAGCACACAACTGTACCTGAAGTGTAAACTTACATGTTCAGTTGTGTGCTTTATAAAAATGCTTTATAATGATGAATGACAAAACAACACACTTGACCACAGCCAAGTCTACATGCAGTGTATGTGGGAGAATGACCTTAGACTAATATTATTACCTTTGCCAGAATGGCTTAGAGGTTATGTTTTGGGCATGTTTGTGTGTGTGTCTGTGTGTCTGTGTGTGTGTCAACAGCATAACTCAAGAAGCCTTGGATGGATCCTGATGATATTTGGTAGGTGGGTAGGGGTCGGGAAAACGAAGGTCAAGTTCGATAATGGGCCCCCTAGCGGCTTGCTACGGTAATGCAGCGGAAACTCAATTTTTTAAATCTTGTGTTCTGGACATGCTGTGGTCATGATACTCGAGTGGCAGATAGTCCTCAAGGCAGAGAGTAAGTGTTGTGAGTTTGGGCCCCCTAGCGGCTTTTTTGGAACTGCAGGCACCGGTCTCCTTTCAAACTTTGAACGAGAATAACTCTACAACGTTTTGACGGATCGTCATGATTTTTGGTATGTAGATAGAATGAGTGATAACTTGCATAATGGTATACTAATTATGCAAATCAACAGCTAATTTGCATAATTAATAAGGAAAATTTATAAATCCACTGCATTCCATGATAGGACTTTCAAACTTTTCACATATGTAGCTGGGAAGGAAAGAAATGTCGATAGATATCAATGATGCAAATGATGACCTCATTTGCATAATTAATGAAAAAATATGAACAAGTTGACGGATCATCATGTTTTTTGGTATGTAGGTAGCGTAAGTGAAGACCTACATAATGAGATACCAATTATGCAAATCAACAGCTAATTTGCATAATTAATGAGGATATTTTATAAATCCACTACATTCCATGATAGGACTTTAAAATTTGTCACATATGTAGCTGAGAAAGAGAGAAATGTCAGTACATATTTATCATGCAAATGATGATCTCATTTGCATAATTGATGAGAAAATATGAACGTGTTGACAGGTCGTCATGATTTTTGGCATGTAGATAGCCTAAGTGAAGACTTATATAATGTGATATTTATTATGCAAATTATTCATATTTGTTTCTTGCATTCTGCTGGAACAATTTTATGCAGTGCCATACAGTATATAATTAGTGTAACAGTTGTATAGGACTTATGTACTTAATACATTAAGTGTTTAGTATGGGTTGAGAATGAGTTTTTACAATCATTGGAAAAATCTCTAATGTCTTTCGTATGTATACCATTCAGGGGTTGCCACATGTCATTGTGCACTTGAATTTACTGCTCAAGTTAATTGAGATAAATCATTGTATATTGTGTCAAAAGGACACATTAAGTGTAAAAAAAAAATTACAATTGAAATTCATACTTCCTCTTGTACTGAAAATAGGAAATAAAACTATTCGTTAAAATATAACATTACAAGTACTGTACAGTAAGGTGTCAAAATTAAACTCACAACCAAATATTATCAAAAGTACCATCCTCAGCGTATTAACGAATATCTAATTAGCACTTCCACTGGAGTTGTAGTTTTCATCTACAATTGAGTGCAGAATCAATGATATCTAGTCCTAATGGGTTCAATCTTACTGTAAAATATTCAATGCAGAAATGTTGTTGGTCATTTTTTTTTTTTTTTATGTTCAAATTTTTTGCGGTGGCTGCATCACAACCGCAGACATTTCTCCATACAGTATGTGACTACTGTATATGGTGCTATTGCAATCAACTGTTACAATACTCCATTTTCCCGCTACCACAAAATAGATTCCCTGCACACATAAGTTCATTTAAAGTCCCCTTACTATATTGACATACATCATTTCTTAAAAACGACTTCAAAGTTTGTGAACAGGATCAGTCAGGGAGACTGCAGAGTGGTACAGTTTGCTCCTCACCTGACTCAGGTTCAGTAGGTGGGAAATATGGAGACTGTGTTCTTCTCAACATCAGTCACTACCAGCTGTCCCTGTGGTGCCATGGCAACAGCCTCTGGCTCCGTCATGTCCGTAGTGATGTGTTTGAGGAATCTGCCCGTCTTGTCAAACATCTCCACACGCCTGTTTCCCATGTCTGCCACGATGATGTTACCTGCCCTGTCTGTACAGATGCCACGGGGTTTCTTCAGCCGACCTTCACCCCTTCCCTTACCTCCAAACTGGAACAGAAATTGTCCGTCCTCGTTGTACACAAAAACACACTTATTGTAGTAGTCTGACACAAAAATATTCCCTTCCCTGTCCACAGTGATGTACCATGGTTCCTTCATCCCCTGCTGCTGACCCACAGTTCTCACAAGTGTCCCATCTGGCCTGTACACCAAAACTTTACCATGTCCCCCGCCGCATATGGTTTGTGTGATGAGGATGTGGTTCCTCCTGGTGTCCATGGCAACTCCTCTGTCCCACTCTGTCTTTTGTAGGTCAAACTTCCTCAGCCTCCTGCCCTGTTTGCTGTACTTCACAGCAAAGTCAGCAGGCTTTGTCACCACCGACAGGTTCCCCACCACCCACAGGTTCCCCTCCCCATCCATGGCCACATCCTCTGGTTCCATCTTCTCTCCACCTGACACGACTGTTGGGAACTGTCTCACAAATGCTCCCTGCATGGTGAAGACTTGGATTATCTGGTTCCCAAAGTCTGCTACAAAAATCTCCCCTTCATCTGACACTGTAACACCATATGGCAAAATGAACTGTCCTGGTCCCGATCCCTCTCCACCAAATGTCACCCTCTGATCATGAGACTGATGCTCCCCTTGCCTTTGGTAACCATGGCAATCACCCCTGCCCCTTGCTGCATTAGTACTTGATGCAGGTGCTGCTGGGATTGGTGCAGATGGGAGAGACTGGACCCTCACATGTCCCAATACTGGCACTGGGGTGTCTGTAGGCTGAAAGACAGCAGGCTGGGTTTGTACAGGAGTCGGTGCTGCTTTTCCTCTGTACTTTCCTACCACCTCTGTCAAAGTGGTTTGCTGACCGAGAAACTCAACCCATCCCTGCTGCAGTTCTTGTTCTGCTCGATCACAGGCAGCAGACAGTTCATTGACCTCTGCCAACACTCTGTCCCTTTCAGTCTGTATTTCCTCAAAAGTCTCGTTGTGTATTTGTTGTGATTCAGACAACAGGTCCTTTCTTTCTTTGAGTTTCTGCACCATTTGGTTGTAGGCCTGAATGATGCTGTTGTCTCTCTGCTGTTTTTGTTCATTTAGAGTTTTCTCTTTTTCCCTCAAGCCTCTGATGAAGCTAAAGTAACTTTCCAGAATGTCCCTCCCCTCATTGATCAAAGTCTGAACTGTAGAGCTCTTTTCCTGTGCAGCTTTTTTGATGGTTGTTGTGCGATGATCATCATGAGCCTGCTCTAAACACTGATCACAAACTGGAACCTGACATTGTTTACAGAACACTTTGAGCACCTCAGAGGGGTGAAAACTGCACCTGTTTCCAGACTGGGGTTGTTCCCTTGTTTCCCTTGACAGTGTAGCCTGGTTTTGCAGCCTCTCACACAGACTTGTAACCAGGTGGTTGTCTGGCAAACCTGCGACCCCCTGATAATGTGGCAGTCTGACCTGCCGACGACAGTTTGGACACTGGAAGACCCCTCCCCTCCCTGCATGGTCCTGTAGACAGTCCTGACAGAAGGTGTGCTGACAGGGCAGCACCTTGGGCCTGGTGAACAGCTCCAGGCAGATGCTGCAGGTCAGTTCTTCACGGAACTCTGTCCCCAAACTTGACGATGCAGCCGCCATTTTGTTGTCTTTCCAACCTTCTGCAGTAAGCCCCCCAAAATTACAGAACCGGTTTCTGCCTTAGGCTCAAAATGATGCAATGCTAATTAGCACACAACTGTACCTGAAGTGTAAACTTACATGTTCAGTTGTGTACTTTATAAAGCTGCTTTATGAAATGGTAGGTGACGAAACAGCACACTTAACCACACCCAACTCTATATGCAGAGTATATATGGGAAAATAACCTACTAGCATTTTTTAATGATGCTCTGGATGCATCTTCTATGCAGTATTGATAGAAAACATTAATCAAATTTAAATATGTGTACAAACGAATTTGTACTTTTTCAAGTTATTCCACACAGAACAGCTGAGAGAGAGAGAGAGAGAGAGAGAATGGTTTATTATTTCACAACCAACTTGCGGCTCGAAAGCCGAATTATCAGGCTTGTTTACATCGAATATCGCACCTTATTGCTACTCACAAGAACATATTGTACAATTATAATATAAACAATACAATGAGACGTGTAGCATAAATATCATAATGGATAAATATTGCAGATTCGAGTGCAATGTCTAAAAGACAAGTTAAAATAGGATTAAAACTATACATATTAAAAGACTGACCATGCTAAAACTGGTTGACTTGACCTATATACAACTTTAGCTAAAAACAGATTGTCCTGACTCCTGGTGGAGTTTATGCGCAGAGTCTACAGTTCGTTCAATGATTTGATCATTGCCGGTATAGCGCTGGTTAGGTAGCGGTTAGTCCCAGTAGGTTGTTGGTATCGCGCAGAGTTGCGGAGTTGCCTGCCGTGTTGTTGTCCACGGGTAGGGGGCAGCCATGTGGAGAAGCGAGGAGACCTTTCAACTCTCAAGGCAAAGTCAGTACAGAGTTTCTGTCTACGTGTTGAAAGGCGCTCAAGGCCGATGTGCTGGAGAGCTGCCGTGTAAGAGACGAACTGACGCCCCATCATCAACCTGCATGCCCTTCGCTGCACCCGCTCTAAGGCGGCCGACTGTCTCTGAGTGAGTGCTGAAGCCCAGCATGGAGCGGCGTACTCGAGTAATGGTCTAATATAACCGCAGTATATGGTGTTAAGGTCTGCGATCGGCACCCCGGAACGTCGCAACCTGCTGATGACGACCAGCCTTTTGCTACTTTTGGACACCATGACATCCACCTGGTCATCCCATTTCGGGTTAGAGCGGATGTGGAGTCCAAGCAACCTAGCCTGGGTGGTGGTTTTAAGTGTCTGCCCTGCAAGACTCAGCACTGGAGGTTGTATGGGGGCGCGCACGAAAGAGAAGTGCATGGCCATGCATTTCTTGGGGTTGAGTAGCATGTGGTTTTCCGTAGCCCAGTTGTCAAGGTGGTTCAGATCACGTTGAAGCGATGACGGAGTAGAGATAAGCCTGATCTCTCCCAGATTGAAGTCATCTACGTATTTCCAGTGTGAGTTCTCGGTGACCGGTCTAACATCATTGATCATCGCCAGAAATACAAGAGGACCCATCAAGGTGCCCTGGGCTATACCGCACGTCAGGCTTTCCCAATGTGACAATGCTCCCTGGTAACGTACGCACTGTCGGCGATCTGAGAGAAAACTGCACAACCAAGGAATTACAGATGGTCTTGCTCCGAGGCTTATCAGCTTAGCTATAGCGGTTGTATGGCATACTCTATCAAAAGCCTTGGAGAAATCAGTGAGTATCAGCGTACCCACTTTTGATTTCTCCACTCCTGCGTAAAAGAAGTTAAGTAAGTCGACTAGGCAATGTGTCGTAGAACAGTTTTTCATGTTCCCATATTGCTTAGGATCCACATGGGGGAGAATGTCCGACATTATCCAACCTGCAACAAAGCTTTCGCATATCTTCGCCAATTGTGACGTAAGTGACACTGGTCGCACCTTGTCAAGGTCAGCCGGTAGTTCCTTGGGAACCGGGACAACAATGGCTTCTTTCCATGGTGCTGGCACCTTCCCTTCCCTGAGCGAAGAGTTCAGAATGTCAGCCATTGGTGTCGATAGCTCAAAAGCAAACTCCTTAATGACCCTTGGCGGTATGTTGTCTGGGCCCGGGGCTTTGGAGACTTTTATACGCTTGAGTCGATGGTACATGTCCCATATGCTTACTTCAGGAGGTAGAGAACAAGGTAAGTAAGTTGGCAATTTGCTGCAGTCAAGTGGTCTCAGTGCCTGGCAGATCGCTGACAAATGCTTGTTAATGGCGTCCGCTATGCCTGCCTTCAGAGGAGGCATCCGGGGTTACCCAGAATGCAATTTAACCTTTGACCCCTGACTTCCGGTTGTGTGTCATGTGTGGCTGAAGGTGATTTCCAGTCTTGCCCACTTTTAGGGCTTTCTGCTCCGTGGCTGTGCAGTTTTAGGGGCCTATTGTTTTTTAGTGTCTTCGTAGAGGCAATGAATATTCTATTTATGTGTTCCTTTGGAGGCAACATGTATTTTATACGTTAGAATTGGGCATTTTATCTTCGAACAGCGTTACGTAAACATCAAGATATTTGCTCATTTCATGACGCTCCCGGACGGAATCTTCGCCTCGGTTACTAAAAATCGTGGGGACCTTAGGTTTTCAGTATGTTTAACATGTACTATGATGTCTTAGCTTGCGTTGGGTGCCGTGATAATCTAAGGTCCCCACATTTTGCTGAGAAATTTGAGATTTGGGGGAGGGGGGCTATGGCTGCGTTGTGTAAACGATATCTACACGGTTGTTCACTGTCGGCGTTGATGTCTCCCTGGCACGTAGCTTTAATAAATTACTATTTTTTGTGATTTTCAGTAACATGTTACACATTTTAGGTTATGTCTGGCCGGTTTTGTGACAGCTTAGCCAAAGACAACACGGTCTTCCGTATTTTTGTGCTCTTTTCAACCCGGGCCCATATAGGAGAACAACACGTAAATGATATCCCCTTGTTGAGATGTCCACGTCCACACAGCCAGAAGACAGCTGTACAGATGCCACTAGTTCTAACTCAGAGATCCCAATTAGTATCTATATACATGTAGTGACTAATGTATGGATATACCAATGTTTATGTATGCAGATTTTAATTATGGAATATATGGATAGAGCAGAGATTCCACAAATTTGCAGTGGGTCTGCCACCAGTGAATGAAGATACAGGCGCACATTCACGTCTACTGAACAATTCTTATATTTTGAACTCGACACGTGTGTACATATTTTGATATATACACAAACATACAAGTACCCCTTGTTTTCTTGAATAATATACGCAAAACTAGGCACATTGTTTTCAACCTTCTTTCTACTTTGGGTGGTGTGAAGACTTTAAGCAGTGTTGTGTAACAAGTTCTGTTTTTTGACAAATAAATAATAAAATGAAGACAATTTCACAGAATGACTTCAATTATTTATTGCCGTAATACAATCAAGTGCACTTTTTCAATGTAGGTTGTTTCCATACACTTATCCCCAACAACAGTTGGAGACTGACAATTGTATGTGTATCAGTGGTTCTAGTTAAGATAGACATGTTGTATTTACAGAGGCTTTTACATCTCATGTTCTTCGTTTATTGGTACAACACAGTAGTATATTTAAAGCTATGCCACACTATGATATGTAGGGGTTGCAATCATTCAGTACAGTTTTCTCTGTAGCTTCATATTCTTGAGATTTTATGTAAATATTGTGATTGACGGTAACACAGTATATGTTTAACGGTTGTTCAACAGTACAATATGAATTGGTTGCTTTCAACTGTATTTGTATCAAAATCTATATACTGTACAGAAAGCTCAAGTAAGATGTTACACCTGTAATACTGTATGTTGCAATGTACAAGAACATATTTACAAGACAAACCCTCTATGTTTCAGTATACAAAATATACATACAGACTTGACCCACTTGCACAGGAATGTTAATTTTTGTGCTGCAACATTGTCAGTTTGTACTGTGTCAAGTAGGCGATTCCTGACAAAAGAAATCCATATTTCTCTGGCTACCTCAATGGGACAGTAATATTGAGCAAGTCACATTTTCCTGATATAACATATATAATGTAAGCTATCAACACTAAATTGGCCCCTGTAGTTCCAAAAGAAGCCACTAGGGGATCAACACTTCACCAATTACTTATAAGATATACCAAATACACTATTTGAAAAGGATAGCCATATAGCATGTCCAGAAGTTAAGATATCAAACACGGAAGTTCTCCTGCAGTGCCGTAACAACTGCAATATGCATATGGGAATGGGAGCACATCACAAAAGTCCCACTGACTGTGCCAACTCTTAGTCAGTCTGGCATCCATACCCCTGAGAACATGCCGGTGCTGGATTATGGAGACTGTCCATATTGCTGCCCAGCAAGTGGCTCCCTCACTCCTGCATCAGCCACTTCCCATCCATCTCCAGTAGAGAGTGAAGACAGTGATGATGATGAAGAATTGGAGGCAGCCACCATTGAACAGTGCGGCTTGACACGAGAAAGGAAATACCAAGACACTCTTGCAGCTGTAAAAGACAAAATGTTAGTCAACATGAGGCCTGTTCCAGTTAGATTGGACTTTGAACCGGACAACCATTAGGACAGAAATGCTATTAAAATCGATGCCTTGGTAAACCACTGGAAAGTTATTGGTTACATGCCTGTTGAGATGATTCTGAAAGTTACAAAAGCAATGAAGAGAGAAGAAATTGGATCTGTTACATTACCATCTACACCCAAGTTTGAACTACACCCTGTACAGAATGGGTTTGGAGCTTCAATAGCAGTTGTGAAGAAAGGCAAGTGGGGAGCAGATGACAAAAACAATGTGTATAATAGTGATTTGTCTTCTCTGTAAATTATGACAGATACAACATGTTGTACCACAATTACTACTATATCACTAGTATATACTATAGACAATAGAGTTATGCAACTTCCTTTACTAAGGCTTTAGATATCACCGTCTTGAGTTTTCCATACGGTGTACCGTGTATATACAGTATTACAGTTGCAACATCTTACATTTTCCATAAAGTGTATTAGATACTACTGAAAGACTGCAATCACCACATATTTTTATTATTATTCTGTGGCATAATCTTTAAACATGTTACTGCTTCACAACTCACTGTCTTCATCACTGTAGTCCAAGTCATCAAGGCTGTCTGCATGCAGTGGTTGATGGGGGTCAACTGACGAAGGCGTGATGCCTTCCCACTCCCATCTCTAAGGTGTGCTTTAGAATTCACCGCCCTCGTCGAACCACTGTATTGAGGGATAAGATTGAATCCATGATACAGAAATAACGATAGGCACACTTAAATTTTAATCATGATTAGTCCTGTGAAACGCTAGAGGCGAGTAGAACAGTTTTTACCGCAAGCTCAACCCCGGGATTCGAATCTGCGACCTATCACACTGGACCCGGGCAGCCAAACTCACAAAACCAAGTACGCAACTGATTATGCCAAAAGGCTCAAAGCCATTTTGCATGGTCGGTTGGCCGTACTTGAACAGTACTGTTACACCTGGATGACGTATGAATGGGTTGGCATTTTTGCTGGAAAATTTTACATTTACATTTACATTGCCAACCTTGTAACTGTAAAGGTTTCCAGCAAAAATGCCAGCCCATGCATACATCATCCAGGCCTAACTGATCATAAGATCAGGACATTACTGTAACGGTTTACTATTGTCCATATCATTACAAGCAGGAAAATTAGACTTGACTGATTTTAAGTATTGGCCCTGCTAAAAATTAGCACAGCAGTGTACACACGACGCTGGATCTAAAACCAGGGCTCGAAATACTTTTTTCTGCATACCTGCACTGGTGCAGGTAACACTGAAAATTACCTACACCAGACAAATTTAACCTGCACCATTCTGAATTTTGAAAGTATGGATCATACTAAAATTGTTCAGGAACCATTTTTTTATATATACTTAATAGGTGGTAACAGTCAATGCTGAGCTAATAACAATCAAATTCACCTACATCTCCAGGACATTTATGTATAAAACCTAGTATATGGAGCAGTGCAATTTTAATATAGGTGCAGGTAGACACCAGAAATACCTGAAAAAACTCCAATTTTACCTGCACTAACATGCATATGTAGGTGGTATTTTGAGCCCTGAAACAGATTTGTAGCACAATTTTGTCGCCCCTCCCAGATTTTTAATCCAATCAAAATTGAAACATATGTTCTAATATTGAAATTCTACGTTGGTTTTGTTAAAAACGTCATGGTATTTGCGGTTCATGTCTCCTCCGCACATACAAGCTTTGCCCCCCTCCCCCCAACAACTTACATTCGCCCGATACGGCGACTGTTTGTAAGAAAATACGGAGAAAATAGTTTACCAAGGAGGTTGAGTTTACAAAGGATGCCAGAGACACAAAATTGTGCAAGGATAGATGGTAGAGACTCACCTTTGCCACACAACGTCTGGCCACTCCAAGCAGCTTTGGTGCGGGGAATTTTTGGTGACCTTGCGCTGGCACTTGTGTTGTTTGTCGGCAGCCCCGGGATTATAATAATAATAATAATTATCGCTGTCAATTTGAAGCTACCAGAGAAAATCGGCCGCACCGCAGGTTGGCAGACACAATATCAGCTTGTAAGCATTCCCATGTCAGGAATAGCGACTTATCGATACGGTACAAACTGACAAATTATTTGATATCCCTGTTTTCCGTGAGGCTGGTTCCGTCTACTGTGTTGCGCTAGACGTAGACTCAAGGTGCTGTAACGTTATACTTCCGGTTCATTCTGCTTCCGGTTCAAGGTGCTTGTGATCTGGTTTCACGTGGTTTTATTCCCATGGTGCTTACTCGTGCATGATATCAGCAAGAGAATGATTGAATGAACCTGTTTGTCCGCTCGATGTACCTAGAAAGTGTTTGGTACAATGCTGAGTTAATCCGCTCTTTATGATTTTCCCTCATTCCCGCTAAGGTTACTATGTCTCTATCCTTATCTGGAATTCCATATGTTTCATACACATTATCTGCCTCATAGAACATTAGCTGTCTTTATTATTTATATTATTATGCTTACAGGACGAAAAGCCGGGAGACACCGCTTTCCCATCCGTCTGAGGCGCCGACATAGTTTCGAATGAACTAGAACTTCCGGTCCAACGTATATATCTGGCGTAGACCGGAAACCGCAATGTATTGTGGGATAGGCCGGATGCCTCCTCTAGCCTGCCTTGTTGCTCAGATCTATGTCCGGAACATGGATCGTAGCCGAGGGAGCAGACCAGTTCGCAAGGCGTCGGATAGACTTGTGCCATTCCGACGGGTGAGTCGTCTTCATGTCCTCGATGTGGTCCTTGTAGTAGGTTTTCTTTTCTTGTAGAATGTCCCTGGCTATCTTGTTTCGAAGGAACCTGTAGAGAGTCATTTGTCCGTTACTGTGTGCTCGCTGTCTCTTGTGAATCAAACTCTTTAGTGCAGCGGTGAACCAGGGCTTGTCCTTGTGGTGTAGTTTTGCCTTCTTCTCGGGAAAGAATCTGTCCATTGCTTCGTGGAGGGTGCGATAGAAAGCTAATGTCTTACTGTCCACGGTGGCTTCTTCGAGCACTTCATCCCAGTTATGTGTTGTGATCCAGCGTCCGAATGCACGAAGACTAGAGTCCGGCATGGGGCGCACGAGCACGTCCTTGGTCTTATTCGGTGTCTTCGGGTGAACCCTAGGTTGCCACCAAACTGCTTTGTGGTCGCTGTTTCCTATAGGGTTGATCACCGCTGGGGCATTGTAGTACGACTTCAGGTTGGTTATAACCACATCTAAAGTTGCTTCCCCGCGGGTTGGAGAGTTGACTACCTGTTGAAGTTGATGGGCCAGGAGGAGTGGCTAGAGGTACCAAATCGCTTCACCTCACAAAGTACAAATTAAAGTATCAGACAAAATATCAGGGTGTGGTCACAATCTAGTCACTGTTTATCAATTACTAATAGGCACAGAGTTTCTGCGAGTGCTGGACTGAAGGAAGTGATCATTTCAAAGTGGAACAAGTTACATAGTGTCACTCAAGTTATTTACTTAAAGAGAATTCTTTTGTTTGTATTGCATAACCTGTAAACTACCCTATGGTGGCGTAACACACCAGGTTTATACTGACTGAAGTGTACAAACTGCATATCTGATAGATTTAATATGTTTAAGGTTGAGAATGGCTAATCATACCAGGTCCCTGCAGTAATGGTATGTTCCATGCAGGGTTGTCTCTAGCTTTCAGTTTCTGCCCATCAAGCCCATTGTAATGTGTTTAGTCAGGACAAATTTTTGGGGTGTTGCAAGAAAAAGGTAATATTTGGTACCTCTAGAAATTGGAAGCCCATGTTGTAAACTTTTGTTGTGAAATCTGTTTTTTCAAGCTTATACATTTGTAAAAATACATTTCATGAATTTCATGTCATGAAAATCAGAGTTATGGGCAGACCAGGTAAATTTTTGTCTGTTCCAACAGTTTTGTAAGAAGTCCTTTTGATAAAAGCTTTGAAACAGAACAAAACTTTACGTCTTTCAGTGAATAATTTCATCAGGTTGGTAAAATACTTAATCACAAATTTAAAGTTCTTTAATATGCAAAACCATCTTGTTAATAGCCAACTTTTCGATGTACTCCAGGACCTGTACTCCAGTATAGCCCTGACGAAGATGACAGACTGTCGTCAAAACGTTGGCTCTGCATTAATTTTGAACTTGGTGAAGTATTTTACATCTGTTACACATTTTAGTCATTACATAATCCTGTGTCAAAACCAAACGCGCCCACTGACATAATATAATAATAACTCTGTAATAGCTTTATTGCAAACCAATCGTACATGGCACTGATGAATATGGCATCTATGGGTTACATAACATGTTGCTACAGTTAAAGGCTAATGTACCTCAATTGAACTCACAAATATATTTAATGTGAAGAGTGATAATGACTTTGGTGATTTTCTAATTTTTTTAAATATTTTGGAGATTTTTTTGGTTTTACTTGTATTTTTAACAAAGTGATGGGGACAAAACAGGTGTATAAATACCTTTACAACTTCCCCTGTCATACATAAAATACAGTATGAACAAATATACAACACTAATAAGTACAGTGCAGAATCAATGATATTTACATGTCCTAGTGGGTTAAATCATATATATATTATTATATGATTGTAAATGCAAAAATGTTTGCAGTGGTTTTATGTTGAACTTCGCGGTTTTTGCAGTGTCTGCTTCACTGCAAACTCAAAACCGTTGCTAATGTTTTCCCTTTACCATATGCTACCAGTTCCCCTAAGTTCCCCTGCCATGCGCACTTAAGCACCATCCACATTAAATTTTATTGAGTGCAGTGCAGAATTGATGGTATCTAGTCCTAATGGGTTAGATCACATACAGTTACAGTAACTGTAACTGTCAGTAATTGAAGAAATGTTCACGTTTTTTGCAATGGCCACATCGCCACAAACTCAAAACCATTAACATTTTCCATTACAGTATAGGAGTACTCAAACTCAAAACCACCAAAAATATTCCACTTTGCCGCCACCGCAAAATTACATCCTTGGGTACTTACAGGCATTTACAGTCACCTCACTTTGTTAACATACACCATTTCTTAAAAATGACTTTTTCAAAGTTTGTGAAATGAATCCAGGCAGTGAGACTGCAGAGTGGTACAGTTTGCTCCTCACCTGACTCAGGTTCAGTAGGTGGGAAATATGGAGACTGTGTTTATCCTAACATCAGTCACTACCAGCTGTCCCTGTGGTGCCATGGCAACAGCACATGGCCATTCCATGTCAGTAGTGATGTGTTTGAGGAATTTTCCTGTCTTGTCAAAGATCTCCACACGGCTGTTTCGACTGTCTGCCACAATGATGTTACCTGCCCTGTCTGTACAGATGCCATGGGGATCCTTCAGCTGACCTTCACCACTTCCCTTACCTCCAAACTGGAACAGAAACTGTCCGTCCTTGTTGTACACATAGACACGGTGATTGTCCCAGTCTGACACAAGAATGTTCCCTTCCCCATCCACAGTGATGTACCATGGATGCTTCATCCACTGCTGCTGACCCACAGTTCTCACAAGTGTCCCATCTGGCCTGAATACCAAAACTTCACCATGTGGGCTGAACAAGTCTATGGCTTGTGTGATGAGGATGTGGTTCCTCCTGGTATCCACGGCAACTCCTCTGTTTTCCTCTGACTCCTGTAGGTCAAACTTCCTCAGCACCCTACCCTGTTTGTTGTATTGCACAGCAGAGTCAGCATAGCCTGTCCTCCCCACCACCCACAGGTTCCCCTTCCCGTCCATGGCAACATCCTCTGGTTCCATCTCCTGTCCACCTGACACGACTGTTGGGAACTGTCTCACAAATGTTCCCTGCAGGGTGAAGACTTGGATTCTCAGGTTCCCATTGTCTGCTACAAAGATCTCTCCTTCATCTGACACTGTGACACCATGTGGACCCTTGAACTCTCTTGGTCCATGTCCCCTTCTACCAAATGTTGTCGTCTGATCATGAGACTGAGGCTCCCCTTGCCTTTGGCAACCATGGCGAAGACCCCTGCCCGTTGCTACATTAGTAGTAGACGCAAGTAGTGCTAGGATTGGTGTAGGTTGATGCTTCCCTTTCCTTCTGCGATGACTTCTGCCCCTTGCAGCAGGTGCTGCTGGTATAGGTGCAGATGGGAGAGACTGGACTGTTACATGTCCCAATACTGGCACTGGGGTTTCTGTGGGCTGAAAGACAGCAGGCTGGGTTTGTACTGGAGTTGGTGCTGCTTTTCCTCTGTACTTTCCTACCACCTCTGTCAAAGTAGTTTCCTGACTGAGAAATTCGACCCATCCCTGCTGCAGTTCTTGTTCTGCTCGATCACAGGCAGCAGACAGTTTATTGACATCTGCAAACACCCTGTCCCTTTCAATCTGTATTTCCTCAAAAGTCTTGTTGTGTATTTGTTGTGATTCAGACAATAGGTGGTCCTTTCTTTCTGTGAGTTTCTGCACCATTTGGTTGTAGGCCTGAATGATGCTGTTGTCTCTCTGCTGTTTCTGTTCATTCAGGTTTTTCTCCTTTTTCCTCAGACCTCTGATGAAGCTGTAGTAACTTTCCAGAATGTTCCTCCCCTCATTGATCAAGGCCTGGACTGTAGAACTCCTTTCCTGTGCAGCTTTTTTGATGGTTGTTGTGCCATGGCCATCATGAGCCTGTTCTAAACACTGTTTGCAAATTGGAATCTGACACTGTTTACAGTAAAGTTCGAGCACCTCAGAGGGGTGAAAGCTGCAACTGTATCCAGACTGGGGCTGTTCCCTTGTTTCCCCTGACAGTGTAGCCTGGTTTTGCAGCCTCTCACACAGACTTGTAACTAGGTGGTTGTCTGGCAAACCTGTGACCCCCTGGGGTGGTAGCCTGACCTGCTGACGACAGATTGGGCACTGGAAGGCCCCTCCCCTCCCTGCATGGTCCTGTAGACAGTCCTGACAGAAGGTGTGCTGACAGGGCAGCACCTTGGGCCTGGTTAACAGCTCCAGGCAGATGTTGCAGGTCAGTTCTTCTTGAAACTGTGTCCCCAAGCTTGACGGTGCAGCCGCCATTTTGTTGTCCTTTTGACCTTGTGAAGTAAGCCCTCCAAAGCTACGAAACCGGTTTCAGCCTCAGGCTAAAAATGACACAAAGCTACTTAACACATACATGTACGTGACGCGTACAAGTAAAATTTACGTGTTCAATTGTGTGTGTTACACACCTTTCACAAGTTCTCAGTCGTTCTAACACGGCCGGTGGGCGACGCAAGCATGACTCGGAGCTAGCAGGGATAGGGACGAGATGTCATTATTATAATTTCATTCCATGACTTCAGTGTCCTGTGCACCTGCGCGCCGGACCAAACCATTCTCAACTAGGGGTGCTCAACTAGGGGTGTTTCCACATCCTTACATGTGCTTTATAGAAGTTTAATTTGCTTTTATAAAATGGTAGGTGACAAGTGGTGTGCCTGTTTCCCTATCAGTACCCTAGAAAAACCTTCCTATCCTAGACTTTTGGGGGGTTGGACAGTGGAGTTAGAATTTTTATTCAGCCTGATTGAAGTTAAAACATGTGTTAACTGTCTATTATACACAAAATTAAAGTTTGGCATTGAAAGACAAGTGTCCTCATGCATTTCAATTTGTTCACCTGTATTGCAATAAGTATCACTCGTGTTTTGGCCAGCCTAAAATAAATTACAAGAAAGAAAAAGATAATCCCCATATAACAGGGCCGCCCTAAGATGCCTCCTGCCCTAAGATGGCACAGATTTTTTGCTGATCTTATTATGCATAAGTACGCCGTGTTTGTTGCCACTGACTATGATGATTAGAAAGGTAAATATACCAAGTCCAAACAAACAGCTGTTTTTTCCATTAAAAAAATACTTACACATATTCACTTCCCTTTTTTTTGAAGACAGACTTTTCACAATAATGTTGGTAGCGCCGAATCACTGTGGTCATCTGTTACTAGGTATTGGTGGCTCGTGTTCCTAAATATACAACCTGTACAAAACAGCCACACAACTGTCATACACATAAGAAATAAAGCTTCACAAAACACTACAAATATTTGTCTTCAAATGTTTGTTGAGTAGAAGACTGGCCATAGAAAAAACAACGTAAGCATCACCGCCGTTGTTTTCCCCAGGGAGTGTGTCCCCGAAGGTGGTAGACGAGCAAACGCCCCAAAGATTTGTTCCTCTAACAAATGATTCGTGCCATCTATAAAAATGAAACTTCACAGAGTGATGTCGAATATGTTTCCCAATACGTACAGAGTTTTTTTTTTGATTTTGGTGTTGTCGTTTTTCGTAATGATTTTGTTAGTCGGGCCGCCACATTCAGTGCATTTCGCCCATTTCCCATGAAAACACGACCTGGATTGTGAAAGATTTAGCCCTCCTCGCGGGAGACAAGAAGCACACACAATCACAATTCTACTGTCAAAAGAAAGCTAATATATCATAGAATTAGAATTGTTATTTATGTTTATCTAAAATTGGTCACCAGCTTCCGAAGAGAGCAAATTACAAAAGCGTGTCAAGTTAGGGCGCACTGTCTAACGCAGCTCAAAATCGGAAGTTATATTCACGATAACGTCCTCAGCGTTTGCCAGCTGTAACGCGGAGGGTGAAGGCTTCATGAACAGTATGGATGCCTTCCTTATCCAAGTATGGTCTTAAGATGAATGTGTTAAAAATTGATTGATCAAAACTCGACCACTCTTTGGCAACTAATGATGGAGCGCCGTGAGTTCGAGCGCGTAAAAAGCGTAGCATCTTAGGGCGGCCCCGGGTTTATATTATATAATTTTATAACCGACTCTAATTTTTTCAGGACAGAAACCGAAACACAACATGTGTTTTCCTAGGCCTTAACACTACACCTGACCACACCGGGCTCTATGTACAAGCTATGGGGAAGGAGAACCTTAATGAAATATATTTCGCTCAGGATATGTCTTCCATGCAAGTACTGAATATATCATGAAGCATGATTATTGCATTAAATCTAGCACCTGTTTACCAACTTTTTCAAGTTATTCCACTCAACATTTCTGTCTCCAGTGTGAATATCCAGTTCATGATCACCTCACAAAATATCAGACAAAATATTGGGATGTGGTCACAGTTTAGGCACACAGAATGGTAAAGAATATTTTTACTGAATATCAATTTGGAACAGTTTCTTAGTATCCATGGCTGAAAGAAATTATCCTAAAGTATTTGGGCCACTTCAACGCTGAACAAGTTACACGCTTAGTTAAAGTGGAAGAAAATTTTGTTTGTTTGTATTGCATACCTGGTAAGCAGCCTTCTACACACCAGGTAACTGAAAACTACAGAATTATTATTGTAACATGTTTGGGCTTGAGAAAGGTTTAATCATACCTGGTCTCTGCAGTTAGATGGTATGTTCCATACAGGGTTGTCTCCAGCTTCCAGATATTGTCCATCAAGCACATTGGAAGGCGTTAAACATGATTAATGTTTAGCGAGTTGACACAACTAGAAATTGGAAGCCCATGTTGTAAACTTTTGTTGTGAAATCTGTCATGTCAAGCTTATAAAAATGTGTTTTCATGAATTTCATGTCATGAAAATCAAATTTATGGCCAGATCAGGGAAATTTTGTCTGTCCCAACAGTTTTGTAAGAAGTCCCTTTGATAAAAGCTCTGAAACAAAACAAAATTTAACCTCAGAGTGTTACCCATTTTAGTCATTACATTCTTGTGTCAAAACCAAATGCAGCCACAGACAGAACATAATAATGATACTCTGTAATAACTTTATTGCACACCAATTGTACAAGGTACGAGGTATGACATCTACATGTAAGGTACATAACTGCAGTTCTATAGGGCTTATGTACCAGCTAATACAAGTGTGTGTAGTATGGGAAATGGGCTTTTACAATCATTGGAGGAGTTTCTAGCGTCTAGAATTCTTTGATATATTTTCCTATATACACCATGGAGGGGTTGTCACATCTCCTTATGCACTTCAAGTTACTCTTCAGGGCTATTGAGATGAGTCCTTATACATATCAAATCAAGGAGCTTTTATCAACTTGATAAAAGCTCCTTGATCAAATGTAAAGAACACATCAAGTGTAAAAGAATTACACACCGATTGAGCTTCATACCTTCTCTTGAAAATAGAAAATACAAAAATTGGATGCAAAGAATCAGATGATGATATTTGAGATTTTTGTATTTTTTGTTTTATGTGTTTATCGCATTTGTGTGAAAGAGGGCAAAACAGGTGTTTAAACACATTTACCAGTGACAATGATATACAAATGTAATTAGAGCAGTGTAGATTAATTATATCTACTAGTGGGTTCAATTATACTGTACAATATTTACCGGTAATGCAGAAATGTTGGTGGTGGTTTTATGTTCACATTTTATGCGGTGGCCGCATCACAACCGCAGACATTTTTCCATTACAGTATATGGTGCTATTGCAAACTAAAAAAATCAACTGTTCTAATACTCCCGCTACCACGCAATAAATTCCCTGCGCACATAAATGCATATACAGTCACCTCACTATACAGACATACATCATTTCTTAAAACGACTTTCTCAAAGTTTGTGAAATGAGTGAGACTGCCGTGTGATGCAGTCTGCTTCTATTGTTACCTGACTCAGGTTCAGTAGGTGGGAAATATGGAGACTGTGTGGTTCTCTATATCAGTCACTACCAGCTGTCCCTGTGGTGCCATGGCAACAGCACATGGCCATCCCATGTCTGTAGTGATGTGTTTGAGGAATTTTCCTGTCTTGTCAAACATCTCCACACGCCTGTTTCCCTGGTCTGCCACAATGATGTTACCTGCCCTGTCTGTACAGATGCCACTGGGACCCCAAAGCTGACCTTTACCTCTTCCCTCACCTCCAAACGGGAACATGAACTGTCCGTCCTTGTTGTACACATGGATACAGTTATTGCGACAGTCTGACACAAGAATGTTCCCTTCCCTACCCACAGTGATGTACCGTGGGAACCTCATCCCCTGCTGCTGACCCACAGTTCTCACAAGTGTCCCATCTGGCCTGTACACCAAAACTTCACCATGCAGGTTGAGCAAGTGTCCTGTGATTTGTGTGATGAGGATGTGGTTCCTCCTGGTATCCACAGCAACTCCTCTGTACCACTCTGACTCCTGTAGGTCAAACTTCCTCAGCACCCTGCCCTGTTTGTTGTACTGCACAGCAAATTGAGCAAACTCTGTCCTCCCCACCACCCACAGGTTCCCCTTCCCGTCCAGGGCCACATCCTCTGGTTTTATCTTCTCTTCACGTCTTGGCACCACTGTTGGGAACTGTCTTACAAATGTTCCCTGCAGGGTGAAGACTTGGATTCTCTGGTTATCCCTGTCTGCTACAAAGATCTCCCCTTCTTCTGACACTGTAACACCGGATGGACTATAAAACTGTCCTGGCCCAAATCCTGATTTACCAATTGTTGTCCTGTGATATTGAGACTGAGGCTCCCCTTGCCATTGGTTACCATGGCGATGACCCCTCCCCCTTGCTGCACGTTCTGCTGGGATTGGTGCAGGTGCAGGTGCAGGGGCTGAGTGACGACCAAACTGTCCTGTTCCTGATCTCTTTCCACCAAATCTCACCCTCTGAGAATGCTGCTCTCTTTCCCTGTGGTTACCATGGTGATGACCTGTACCCCTTGCTGCTGGACCTGACAGCGAAGTCTGCTGTTGGAGTATCTCACACATATTTGCCGCCATGAGATTGTCTGGCAAACCTGTGACCCCCTGGGGTGGCAGCCTGACCTGCTGACGACAGTTTGGGCACTGGAAGGCCCCTCCCCTCCCTGCATGGTCCTGTAGACAGTCCTGACAGAAGGT
This sequence comes from Branchiostoma floridae, assembly GCF_000003815.2. NCBI lineage: Eukaryota > Metazoa > Chordata > Leptocardii > Amphioxiformes > Branchiostomatidae > Branchiostoma > Branchiostoma floridae. Next base: position 17,313,025 of record NC_049995.1, read on the forward strand.
GTGCTGACAGGGCAGCACCTTGGGCCTGGTGAACAGCTCCAGGCAGATGCTGCAGGTCAGTTCTTCATGGAACTGTGTCCCCAAACTTGACGATGCAGTCGCCATTTTGTTATCTTTCCGACCTTCTGCAGTAAGCCAGCCAACGCTGCAGAACCGGTTCCAGCCTTAGGCTAAAAATGACGCAAAGCTAGTGAACACGTACAGTACATGTACAAGTACTGTACGTGTTCAGTTGTATGCTTAATAAATGTATGTGGGAGTTAAAAAAAGTTAAACCCTTCCCGCGCCAAGATGGCGCATAAGGGGGTGCCCATCTCTGTTTCATTAGCCCTGGGCCACACACAACGCAATCACTACAGTAGGGAGCTAGTCCACTTAGGTAGTGGTGTGTGTTCAACTTCCATACTCTTTCCCGAATGCTGAGTGCCAAGCAGAGAAAGCAGCATGTACCATTTTTAAAGTCTTTGGTATTACTCCGCCAGGATCGAACTCACAACCTTCCGAATGCAAGGCGAACATTCTACCCACTAGGCCATTGCACCGGCTACTGTATGTGGGAGGGCAAAGTTAATACATTACTCTGGATGCATCTTCTAATACAAAACATGAATGAAATCTTAATGTTTGACCGTTTAGTTGAGCTTTTTCCACAAGATATTCCACCTGAAGGACCTTTCTGACCCTGGTGCACACAGACTAACTTAACAGGAGGCAAATCTTGATTTCACCCCACAAACTATCCGACAAAATATCAGTGTGTGGTAACAGTCTAGTCACCGAGTATCAATTAGGCAGTTTTCTAGTATCCAGGACTGAAAGATTTAGTGATCACATTTGAGTCACTTCAAGTTCTCACACTCAATTAAACTTAAAGAGACTAATACTGTAAATGCATTTAAGTTCGCGGGGATTTAATTTCGCGGTAGTGGGAAAATGGACTTTTCGCGGTGGTTTTAATTTCGCGGTAGCACCATGCACTGTAATCTCTTACTGTTATGAAAAAATGTTCGCGGTGGTTTTAAATTCGCGGTGAAGGGGCCGCCGTGAAAACCGCGAACATCAATCCACCGCGAACATTTCTGCATTTACAGTAGTATGTTTTGGCTTGAGAATGGCTTAGTCATCCCTGTTCCATGCATACAGGGTTGTCTCAGCTTTTGTTCATTGGAAGGCATTTAACATGTCTGGGGAGTAAATGCGAAGGAAAAGGCAAAATTTGAGGAAACTAGAAATTTCAAACCCATGTTCATTTTTGTTGTGAATTCCGTACATAGTTCAAGCTTGCAAAAACACATTGCCACTCATTTTCGTGTCATGAAAATCAGATTTATGGCCGGACCAAGTTTAATTTCGTCTGTCCCAACAAGAAGATTTCTGTCCCGGGACAGCGCGACGGGCCCTGGAAGTATACAATGTATCTTGCAAATTCTTGCTAATGTTTCAGGAGTTTGTTGTGTATAGTATGTAACGTAACTATAATTACAACTACAGGATCATGTTTATTTCCCCAGGAAGCCTTCTGGTCTCGTCTGCCCACTTCGGCTCCTATGTGCTGGGGACTGACATCGACTCTCACATCATACACGGATGGGGTGAGTTGGATACTTAGTAATATATGAATCTTGAAATGATGATTATTTGATTTTTTATTTATTACCAAATGTGACAAGGTACACGTACATTACTCAGACTCTCAGGCAGCACCACTGATATTGGAGAGTCTACAAGTAAAGGGACAGACATTACAATAGAATGGCACTACTGTATAACGTTGCACATTCACTAAGTAATAATTATACATCACTACTAGATTTACAACATATCTAGCAAGTTCTTAAAATCAGTCTATAATCTATTTAAGTTGGCTTATGATGTTATGATGATTTAGATAGACATCTAGGTAAGAAGATATACCAAGTAGCAGTACTGTTGCTCAAGCAACTGGATATGCTTTTAGAGACATTTCTACTTGTTATCAAAATCATATCCGGCTGCTTGAGAAACTGCTACAGGTACACATATCTTATTGTTTTCGTGACTTCTTTCTGCGAATATGCCTTGCTATTGTATCATGCCAATAACAATCTTTCTTGACACCACAAATGTACAGGGACTTTCGTAGAGTCATCTACAACTCCGTGTTTCAATACATACAAACAAGTGGATAAAAATTAATTAACCCAACTATAGTATATGAATAAATGAACATTTTTAGTTTAAACATTCTTTGATGTATTGACCTATTTGTACAAAGAAAGGGATATCTCCTAGAATGCAATTGGATTTATCTTTACATAAGGATGGAATGTATTAGATTCTTTTGAGCAAGTGGAAGAAAGGTGAACAGCTGTGTGCATTTATTTTCACATCGTCATCCATCCATGGCCATGCAGTGCTGTCTCTAGCTTTCATTTTTTTCCTCTCACTCAAGCTTTGGGAGCCAATTTTCTGTTTGTCCCAACAAGCAAATTTTTGTCCCAGTACAGAGGGACAGGTCCTGGAGATAGCTCTATATGGCCTCCTTTGGCCCTTAATACATGATTTAGTATTAAGTGACATTCATTGTCAATCCCGTCTATACACTAGGGCGTTCCACGAGACACAACAAGAAATGGCGGGGTGAAGACGAGAATATCCGTGCCAACCTGCGCCAGTACGGACTGGAACACCTGTATCTGGACGTGCTGGTATCGGATGCAGCTCGGAGCGTATGGAGACCGTGCCAGCTGTTCGACGCTATCATCACGGATCGTGAGTCATGTGCACAAAAACTTCTATCTACTTTCTGCCCTATGCTATCTTCGTATTAACAACTGAGAGATTTGTGGAGAGCACCAAAGGATGCTTTCAAAGCAAACTTCAAAAGTCACAGAACACGGTAGGGAGAGCTTTTTAGAGAAAGACAGCAAAGAAGTCAAGATTTGTGCAGAAGTTATGTCATGACTTTTGTCATAACTTCTTTGCACAAATCTGAATGGACTCCTTTGCTGTCAACCTGCACCAGTATGTCGTGCTTGAGCACCTGTATCTGGACGTGCTGATATCCGATGTGGCTCGAAGCGTCTGGAGACCATGCCAGCTGTTTGATGCTATCGTCACAGATCGTAGGTCACATGATTGTGTAACTTCTTTGCACATTCAAATCTTTTATTCTTCAGTGAATTCCTCTTTTTATTCTCTGTAGTAGCATTACATACATGTACAGTCATACATGTACCTAGTATTTTGGCCATCAGTCAGGTACATTGTATCTTGCTATTTGTAATGTTTCTTTAGACAGTCACCATAAATACATGTTTTTCCAATTATGTATTACCACAGTACTATAATTTTTTAGTATTGTTTAAACCACAAAGTTGAAACGCTGCAAAAACTTTTTTTTCCGTCCAACTGCACATTAGAACCACCACAAAAGTACTATTGTAAATGAATCACAGCAGTACAACTAAAATTATATTTCTTTCTTGTTACACTATCTGCAGCTCCATACGGCATCAGGGAGGCCAGCCAGAGACTCGGGACCAAAGACAACAACTTTGTCAGAGAAGACGAGTAAGTAAGAAACACCATTCGTAAAAAGTTAAAGATGAAGCAACGATATAATAATTGTAATATTCAAGGTCTGGAGATTTAGTCTTTACACCCATTTCTGTGAATACAGTAGTCCTGTAAGCATCTTTGAGCATTTTATCTGTGTCAAGTGAGGAAGTAAATTTAAAGTGCTTTTCCCAACTCGGACTGAATACATTTCAGCACAAAGGACAGGTATTACTGACTGTTGAATATTACTCAGTTTATTTTTAGTGTAAGTTTTCAGCACCAAGGACAGGGCTAGGTGTAGTACTATCTAGGAAACTTGGTGAAAACACAACATTTTTCCTCACAAAAATTTTGACTCCTTTCACCTCTTAACCCTTGTCAAGCTGATTTTTTTTCCATATTTAACCCCCCCTCCCAATAAGCAGGCTAAATAATCAGATCGTTTTTTTTTAAAACTTGACCTACACTGTATTCTGTGCTGCTGCCGCAGATTTACCTCATGGTTTGTTGCGGTGTGCCAGGTTTAACTGAGAAATGCCTCAAACCCATTAAGATACTGGACTCACATGTTATGTCCATCCCATCTATATACTGGCTCTGTAGGACAAGGGTTAAGTTTTGTGGTAAAGCCCACATCTTATGTTTATTCCTCTCCCTAAAGTTGTGAGGTGCAGAGCCCGACAAAGACAGCGTACACCCTGTCCGACCTTCTCACTGATCTACTGAACTATGCAGCAAAACATCTGGTGGTCAGAGGGAGACTTGTGTACTGGCTTCCTGTCTACAGACCTGAGTAAGTATAAAATTACCGAATACCTTAATGAAAGGTGATGGTATTCAAATACAATTCAATCTCTACAGCTGGATAAAAACGGATATTTACTTCCAGACGTTTCGAGTGACATCCATCACTCTTCTTCATCGTCACTAGATCGAACTAGTCAGAACAATTCAATACCAGTACAGCTAACTAAAAAAACTGGTTTAACCACGAAATCGTTAGGATCATATGCAAAAGGTAACACAAATGTAGATCATGTTAGCATAGTGCCTATGGTCAGACAACACCATAGGAAAAAAAAAATTTTGTCCTTTGTGGTGCAAGGCGGGGTCCCATGTACTGGAAAGTTCTACGCGCAGTCCTCCATTCCGGTTTAAGGTGGGGTTGTAGATACACCCTGTCGGACCTTCTCACAGACCTACTGAACGTGATGGTATTGTTTTCCGTGTGTATCTGTGTGTGTGCATATGTGTTTCCGGATATTTGCGGGCGGCATGACTTAGCTCTGCATGGATTGTGATGATACATGACCGGGTCTTGGGAAGACGAGGGTCAAGGTCGATGGTAGGCCCCCTGGTGTTTTTTCTCGTATTACAGGGAAGGAGAGTAAGGAATAAGTAAGGAAGGATGAAAGAACTGTTTATCGTGTCATCCAGTGAGAAGAATTGCTTAGCCCACACAGATGTATATGACACCAAACATAAAATATAACAAATTAAAGTTTCAAAGTAACACAATGTAATAATCACAGACTTGATTCTTGTCTTGTTTTCTGATTTTCCACAGCTACACAGAAAAGATCCTGCCCAGACACCCCTGCCTGAGACTAGTCTCCAACTGTGAACAGGTCCTGTCCACTGACATCAGCAGGAGACTCATCTGTATGGAGAAGGTTAGAGACTTCCAGGTATGCGCACACTTCTTATTGTAGTAACCACGAGGACTGCTTCACTTTCCTTTTTATTTTATGCCTAATTGCCTATCTCTAATCCTTAAAGCTATGTCAATGCTTCAGGATACATGAATAGGACTGGAACAACTTTCCTCTCGGTTACATTCCAGAGACCATGTAGCAAGTGGCAGGACAGAGCTGGATGGGCTCGTCATCATATCCATATTATATGAATATGTTTGAAAGAATAAACAGAGCAGTAGTTTGTTAGGCTAGACTAGACTCTACCAGACTGTGAGAATAATTTGCCAGGGGAGTTGTGCTACCAGAGAAGTTGGTCGGCCACGCAACCGGTGGGAAAACATTAACCTTAGCGTGAACTGACTCCCCTGGCCAATTTATTTGCCAAATTCTACAATCCCCACACCTCGGAAGGAAGACCTGGTGGAGGCTAAGGCAAGACCAATGTGAAGGTAAGACATTAGGTATTTGCCAATGCCATCAGAGACAAACAGCACACCCACTACCTCTCATTCGCTTGAAACGTCTACCCAGTTGCACGAGTAATTGGTATCTTGACTGTTGTTTTAAACATTTTTTGTGTGTTTTCCCCAGGAGTCAGACTCTGCAGAGATTGTGGTGAACCCCTACAGAGAGCACAACGCCATCAGAGACAAGTACCTTCTGCTGGCCAAGGAGAAAAAACTGAAACAACGGACAAAAAAAGACGCACAAACCAAGAAGACATCTTCAAATTCACCAACACAGGAAAGCTAGGGGTGTTTTAGAATTTTACAAAATGTTTTTTTAAGTGCCATAAGTAGAATGTTTTTGTATCATTTTAACACAGAAACTTTGTAAGATCATTTTTCAAAGATACTGTATGTATCCATGTAAAAGTGACCATCCTACAACAATTGTACACTATTGAAGCCTTTACTGTGGCTAATGATGTAATATTGCTTGCCATTGCTTGTATTTTATCAGAGTACACTGAGTGGTGCCTTTTAAAGGCAAGCTTTGTTTGTTTCTCAATGTGTTCAAGCCAAACATTGGCCTTGTCTAACGTCTGAAAGGATTTAAACCTCCATCCTTTGGATCCACAATTTGACTTTATGTTGTCTTAAAAACCTGTGCCTCCGTCTTGGGTCGGCTTGTGGGGACGGATAAAAAATTCACCAAAAAGCTGAACGTAATGGCATAGAACTGATGAAAATGTACTGTCTTAATCCTCAAATAAACTGAAACTAAGACAGCATTTTTGTATTTATTAACATACAATAGGTAACTTAACTTAAATGGACAAAACACATTGTCTGTGTTTTCATCCCTACATTACACGTTACAATGTAATCATCTATGCCGACAGGCAAACAAGACACATGTTACAAGTACATGTAGACTGTTCCAAACTATGATTAATGTCCTAATCATGTTATATTTTTCTTATAAACCTCCACTTTTATACAGAAATAAAGTTATATCATCAATGAAACGTTTATGCAGTTTCATCTTACATATAAGAGTTAACACAATCATGGTAACTTTCGCTTTATGTACAGCTTTTGTAAATTGCTGTATGCAGAATGTTACATGCACATATAAAACATTCAATGCTACACTCAGTGTTACCATCATTCCTTTTAATTGGAAGGACTTTTTTTGTCAGTTTGGAGAGTCAGATCAACATTTTCAAATGACATGTCATCTGAGATAGTACCATTGCACTTAGCGTAATGATGCTCAATTTAGAGTGGTTGCAAATGATAATGCAATGGCCCGATACACTAAATAGCTGGTAGCTACAACCCTCACTTTATCTTGTGCTCCATGTGGATTGAGAACCTTAGCTCAGCTCTAAACTATCCAGAGTCGCTGTCAAGGCCTTGATTTGACTGTCTTCTCTCTGTCCCAGTGCCTGTAGTGAGAAAGGAAATTCTTAGATCAACATAGGACTGAGGTAATCAAGACCTACAAGTGGTAGGAGTCTTGTATTTATGATACTAAAGTTAGTGTTACTGTCTTGTCAGAGCTTTTTTCACAGCAGACATTTAGCATCAGGTCCAGAAGGCAAACTTTTTTGGGGGCACACGCTGAACACATGAACACAGTAGGGGGTCTGGCGTCCTTCTTGGAAAATTTCAAAATTCATAATTCCTGAGACATTACTTTCTGCATGTTCAGTGACACAGTTTGTAAAGTTTTCCTTTATTCCAATTGTTACAGCCAAAATGTAAAATTTTAAAAATGATTTTTATGATGAATCCCAAACAAAGAAACACACCTATACATGTACACTGGTTGAAAGACATCATAGGGGCCTAAATCACAGCATAGATGGGGCTTACATCACAGCATAGAGGGTCCAAATCACAGCATTGCTACCTAGAACACTGGGTCTTACCTCATATCGTTCCTGGATCTGTTTGGCGGCCCAGGCTGCGTATTTCTTGTTCTCAGTCTTGCTACTCTTGGTCCCGCCTCCCTTCTGTTGTGCTGCCAGGTGGCTCGCCGCCTGTAAAAAATTAGTGAGCACTTTTGATATACAACTAGCCAAAAAATCAGTGGCATTGGTGATTAATCTTATCTGTCTGGTCAAAGGGAACCTATACAGTAAGTTCAAAACTGATAGTGTACTGGTTACTCAATGCAAACAAAAAGTCTTTCAAAGCTATTTTACATTTTACTTGTCCAGTTGGTCATTTTGTTATTTTGTCAGTTAATATATGGACAGTTCTAAGTAAAAGACTTACCAAGAAGAGCCCAAACAGAGCCCGTATGCTGGTGGGGTTGAGTTTTGCTGCCTGAGCGAAGTATTTCCTGGCCAGTTCCATGTTTTCTGTCCCTCCCTGGGTGTACCGCACCTGGAAGTGGAAGAAAACAAGTAACACTCAAGATTAAAATTCTTCCTACGGCAGGGCTTTAGCCAGCTCGAAATTTTTTTCCGTCAGCCAACTACAATCGTCGCGAAAACCGCGAAAATTAATTAGAAGGACTGAACTGAGACCTTGAAAAACGGGTTTTAATGAGATTATCGTATGCGAAAGGGCGCCGACACACATTGTCAACAATCATAACAATAGCAAAACAAACAGTGTGTGGCTTTTACAGCCGTGGTCGGCGTCCCCAAGCCGCCTGTAGCTTCCACCAAGGATTTTTGTCTGTCAAGGTTGACGGATTGGTTTTAAAATTTTTCCATCAGACGCAGCAAATTTCCGTCAATTGACGGAAAAACGGACGCTGGCTAGAGCCCTGTCCTACGGTAACGCGAAATGGTGCATTGGGCAGATCCTATCTTAGTTTTTATAGCCCTTAGGTAGTTTATACCCCCTTTCTACTAGGACAGAGCTCTCTCCATGCTCCCCCTGTGACCTAACATTCTATTCGCATTGTATTTTCTTGCCCTCGCACATAAGTTTGGGGATCTCAAGAGGATATCATCCATAAAATTCAGTCGGTGTGGTCTCACCTCTGCATATCTCTGGTGGTACAGGTGACACTGTGGGTTGGCCATGATCAACTCTTCCAGGCAGAAAGCTGCTTTACCGTATCTGTAGGTATAAAAAATGTCAGCTTACAGATGTGTCCTATGTGGCAGAGACTGTCATTATCGTATAGGACTGGTTAGCCACAGGATCAATTAGGATTTTATCATGGTCAATATTGACTGAAAGAGGCCATTTGTAGGTACAAAAAAAAATGAAAAGACTTGAAATAAAATTTAAAGTATGACAATGGAGCTTTTAGATAGGTAATAGGACGTGCAAGGCAACACTTACTCCAACAAAAGGACAAACTTTGGAGACGATAGGGTGTTGGAAAAAAGACTTCTGTAATGACTGCGATGGCAACTTCTTATTGAAAATGACAGAACAAAACTCACTCCATCTCCGCGATGTAGAGGTTTGCTAACTCCAGCCAGGCCTCGTGGTCACTCATGAATCTGGAGGGAAAAATAACAAACACATAACATTACTATGTATTAACTTAACACTGTATAGTTTAAAGGTGCTACAACTTCTACTAGTTGTAGGAATCTAAAGCTAAAACTTTTAATACATAGCTTGGTCTTGGTTACCATTAAAATATTTCTTTAATTTTCTCTTATCAAATACTGTACTAGTAAATGCATTTAAGTTCGCTGGGATTTAATTTCGCGGTAGCGGGAAAAAAAAACTTTTCGCGCTGGTTTCAATTTCGCGGTAACACTATAGACTGCAGTCTAATACCATAATAGAAAAATGTACGTGGTGGTTTTAAGTTCGCAGTGAAGTGGTCACCGCGAAAACCGCGAACATTAATCCACTGCGAACATTTCTGAATTTACAGTACTGTAATAAAAAGCAGACTACGATAGACAACAGCTGTACTTTGGTAATTTGATTCTCACCTCTCTAGGTACTTGTTGAGCTCTTTGATAGCTTCTGGAATCTTCCCTTGTGCTTTGTGGATGGCGATCAGCCTCTTGTGTACTGCCTGTTAAGACATAACAACCAAAAAATAAAAAAGCTGCTCTTTTTCCAGGTCAAATTTTAATACATGGCTTTGTAACTTCAGACTTTTTAAAAAAATGTAGAATAATGAATGTAAGAGAAATTTTGACCATTTCATAGCTGTGTACGCATTTACCAAGACTGTCATTCTCGTATAGGACTGTTAAGCCATAGCTGAAACAGTATGGCTGACATCAATTATTTTTTTACCATGGTCAATTTACGAACCAATGGAGACCATATACTATATAGGTTATATAAGTCAGTACCTAGTGGATGTTCGAATATGACCATCCGATCTATAGTAAAAATGCACATAATCGAACTCACAGAATTTGCTTCGTCCTCTTCCAGAATCTTGTGGTATTTCTGTTCAGCTACGTCATATCTGGAAATACAAAGCAAAATTTGACATGATCATCCAGATTTTCAACCACAGCTTTCTTTATCTGTACTAAATGCACTTGAAGAGAATACATGTACAGTAACTGAAGAAATGTAGCACAAACAGTGAAGGATAAAGAATTAGAACTAACTTTTGTAGGAACTCGTATCTCATGGCTTCCAGCTTGGCCACTCGTAAACTGCCTGGAAACTGCCGTCGCAGTTGTTTGTAGCACACCTAGGGGGCGTCGCAGCAACATGGTTATCAACAACAAGCTATGAAAGTGATCTCAAACCTGTTTACCTCAAATGAACAGTTGAGCTACCGTAATCTTCCACTGGTTGTGACAGACAAAGAAGACATGTTATGTAAAGTATTCACAATTACAGAATCATTGTACCAGGGAAATTCCCCTTCTAGTAGCTCTTTAAATCAATAAACACAGAGAACCATGGGCTACAGCTTAATGTCATATCCTGAGAACTGCAACCCTTGTATGTGTGTTGGTTGAGTGAAACTGAAAGGCACCAGGGTTCAAAACTTC
>NC_049995.1:17323859-17327319 GCF_000003815.2 Branchiostoma floridae
ATTTTGCATCAATTATGGAAAAAAAAAATTGTTGTTGTTGTCCTTGTTAAATGTCTTGACGTCTTCTGTTGATGCCGTAGTTGGGGTTCACTTGAGTTAGTTTAAAGTCTATTGTCTGTCTAGGTATCCAATTCTTGATGACCTGTGCTTAAGAAGAGATTTTGTGCTTGAGAAGAGAATTTTGCCATGCAAATCACATGTCCATATGGCGCCCCCCCTCCCCAATACCAGTCATTCGAACGCAATTTTAGACATCATTTTCCGATACACGAACAGCTTTTCTTATCTACGCGACTCTGCGTATAATTTCTTTATACATAATTGACGAAACACGGTACAAACCTTCCCATGACGAGCACAGAGGCTGAATTAGTTGGGCTGGTTCGTCCAAATTTTCTCGATACGACGCCATCTTGGATTTATGGAAGTCCCGTGGACCCACGCGAGACTCTGCGAGATCTTCAACTCGCGCATGCGTGGTAGCGCGTTACCATTGGCAACTGGAAACACCGACCCAGAAGTTTCTTCCACTCAGATTTCTTCCAGGTTTTTGCGCAGTTGTTGTGCCTTTTCCCGCTCGATTTTTACCTCAAGATGATCCCGCCGAACGCTTCGCTGGTGAAGTACGACAACCCGGTGCTGGTGAGCCGGAACACGGAGAAGAAAACGCCGCGGGTAAGTCACGGTTGCTACGGAAAGATTTGTTCGAACGCACGTAGGTTTTCGAGACTTGCCCCCCTCCCACAACAGCAATACTCAATACCCTGTCTCTCCAAAGATTGTTTGACTGAAGCAGGATATTCGTTACTTTGTTGACATGTAGTTCAATTGTGGTCGATACTTTACTCTCAGACGAACATTGTATTGGTTGTTTATTTGTTTGCAACAAAATAAACATGAGCATCTAGACAAATCTAGTACTTGAATTCCTCTGCTGCATTTTATATATCCGTAGTTTTGGGATACACTGTAAGGCATACCATTACATTTCTATGAAACCAAAATCATGGTACCAAAGCTTAGTCTAAAGAGTAGAGTAGAGTAGAGTAGAGTTCTTCAGGCTCAGGTAGGAACTGCCGTTCCAGTTTAGGCCGCTCTTTCCTTTCTAAGTCACTGACATCCCAGGTAATTGCGGGTCGTCCAGGGCTCTAAAGTTGTAATACACGCTGTGTTTCTTCATGTGGTTGTCTAGTCTTTCCTTAAAGCAGTTTACACTTGGGGATGTCACCACCGGCTCTGGTAGATTGTTCCACCATGAGACAACTCTGATGCAGAAGAAGTGTGATCTTCTGTTACTTTTCGACGCTTGTCTCTTAATCCGGAGGCAGTGACCCCTTGTTCTTGTGCTCGTATTTAACTCAAACGGACATGAAGTGTCGTATATCCCATGTAGGAACTTGTAGGTGTTTATCAGGTCCCCCCTAAGTCTCCTATAGACCAGCGTAGGTAAGTTTAGAGCCTTCAGTCTCTCTTCATAGGGTAGACTTCTAAGGCCGGGAACTCTCTTCGTTGCTCTCTTCTGTACCCTTTCTAGATCCAGGGCCAGCTTCCATGTGTAGGGGGACCATGCAGGAGCCCCATACTCCAGCTGGGGACGAATGAGCGACTTATATAGGAGTAGGAACACCTCCTTATCTACATAGGCAAAAGTCCTCCATATGAGACCTGCGATCTGATTTGCCTTATTACAAATGTTGGATATATGTTTGCTGAAACTCAGCTCCTTGTCAACAGTAATACCCAAGTCCTTTTCCTGTTGTGTAAATTCCAGTAGGGTACGAGTCTCATTATCCAACATTGAGTATGTGTAGTCAGGGTGTCCTTTTCCCAGTCTTATTACTGTACATTTCATGGGATGAAAGCTCAACTGCCATTTTATTGCCCAGTCTTGAAGTACTTGAAGGTCCCTCTGCAATTTGTTGCATTCTTCCCTTTGTACTACTGATCTATATAACTTAGTGTCGTCTGCAAAGAGCTTCAGCTTACTCTGCACAATTTCCGGCATGTCGTTGACAAAAATAGTGAAGACCACCGGACCCAGGACGCTCCCCTGGGGAACTCCGCTTGTTACTTCGGCCCATTCTGATTTTTCCCCATTGACACAGACTCTCTGTCTCCGTCCTGACAAAAAAGATTCAATCCAATTTAAAAGGTTTCCCGTGATCCCGTAGCTTTGTATTTTGGCTAATAGTCTCTTAATTGGTACTGAATCAAAAGCCTTGCGGAAGTCGAGATAGACCGCGTCAACGGGTGTTCCTCGGTCAAGCCACTCTGTCCACTCGTCTAAGCACTCCAACATCTGAGTGGTAGTAGATCTTCCTGGCAAGAAGCCATGTTGGTGTGGTGTAAAGAGATTGTTTACCTTCATATGCTTGACGATGGCGTCTCTAATCAACCCTTCCAGAATTTTTCCTACTACTGAGGTCAGGCTAACCGGGCGGTAGTTACCGGGTGATTTCTTACAACCCTTTTTGTAAATTGGCGTGACATTAGCGGTTTTCCAGGCATCGGGGAGTTTGCCTTCTTGTACAGTCTTGACGTAGAGAATCTGCAGTGGAACCGCCAGGGTGTCCGCCAATTCCTTTAACACTCTAGGGTGTACGTTGTCGGGCCCCATTGCCTTGTTTGGGTTGAGGTTTTTCAATCTTTGTTGGACCTCCTCGAAACAAATGTCAATGTCAGTTATCTCTTCATTGTAGTGTCTTTCAGTTGGTATTGGGATGTGTTGTAGGTCTTCCTTAGTAAAGGTGCTTACAAAAAACTTGAGTAACTCAGCTTTTTCTGTATCAGATTGTGCCACTGAGGATCCATCTTCCAAGTCTGGAATGCCTTGGCGCACTTTGGATTTTGAGTTTACATATTTCCAGAAGATTTTGGCATTGCCTTTGATGTGTCTCGCTTTCTCCTTTTCATATGTTTTGACCGCTTTTCTTGTGGCCCATCTGACCTGGTTTCTCGCCCTCGTGTATTTAATGTAGTCATCCTTTGTCCTAGATTCACAGTATTTCTTCCAAAGTTTCTGCTTTTTGTTCATTTTTTTATTAACTTCCCTGTCTCTCCAAGATAGTTTCCTCTTCTTTTTTCTTGAGGAGACTTTGGGTACATTCCTGTTCGCACTTTCAGCTACTTTGCCCGAGAAGACCTCCCAGCAATCTTCAACATTCAACTTGCCTAGAATTTCCTGCCAGTCCAGCTGTTAAGTGTAACAAAATATATTATTATTATTATAATTTATATGCAGAACACTTAAAACTAACATTTTTGAGAATAGTGGTTCCTTTGCACCAATGTGAGAAAGGAGAAGAAACAGACAGAAACAATATACAGTTGTATACAAATATCCTGACTCCTGGGATTTGATCCCGCACTGATCCCGGGCCGCCAGCTCACAAACCCAGATTCTAAACCGTTCTGCCAAAAGCCTTAAAGCTGTTTGGCGTGGTCAGTTTTGCAGTCCTTG
>NC_049995.1:17327419-17350243 GCF_000003815.2 Branchiostoma floridae
TCTAAAGTCAAGGGTTAAATCACAAAACTTTGCCTGAAGTTTGATACAAATTGGTGACTGTCTTCTGAAAGTTAAGGTTGAAATCTAAATCTATTTAGATTTAGAATCTATTTAGATTTAGATTTATAAACATTTATTTATTGTAAGACAAATCACTGCAACCTACCTTAACTTGTTTTTGTTTAGAATAGCTAGTACCTAGATTCGATCAGCCACAGGCCTGGTTTTTGAGGACTTAGGCCGCAATTTGAGCACATAAACGAACTCACCACACTGATCGAAAAGAATCATCACAGAGGCACACACACACATACATTCATACACACACACACTTACACTCACACACACAAACACACATACATGCAGAGTTCCCAAATCATACATGTGTAGCCTGCCTGGCAAATGACAATCTTTTTTTCACTTTTTCCCCAGAGAATGGCAGGAGGGTGGTCAGCTGTGGGTGCAGCAGGTGTCCAGTACTCCGGCCACCCGGCTGGATGTGGTCAATCTTCAGGAGCAGCTGGACCTAAGGCTGCAGCAACGCCAGGCACGTGAGACCGGCATCTGCCCTGTACGCAGGGAACTGTACTCTCAGTGCTTTGGTAAGGGAGTTTAGCCCTTGTCCTTTTTTACTCACAGTGCTTAGGTAATAATTTTACCCTTTGTTTGTATTGGATACTCAGTTAATTGCTCATGGCTTAAAACACCAGGTTTGTATTGTACTCAGAGTACACTCTGCAAATCCAGACAGATCTATTTGATCCACCCACACTGGGAAGGACACAGGCCTTCTCTTCTTGATAAGTGTGATTAGATCATTTTACAAGGTCTAGGTGTGACTCTCCCCAAAAACAGAACCTCATGTTAACTTCATATCCAAGGAACATCCCTAGCTGAAGCTAGGTACTCATTTTACCAAAGTTCAATCAATCAATCATTTGCATGTATCATTAGTTGATGTGTGGCGGCTACAGACAGTTCAGACAGTTGCGAGTTGCGAGAGGAAATTGGCCTTTGCCAAGGCACAATATAGCTAAGAGATAGCATTTTAATTTGTTTTTAATATCTCGTATAAAAAATTCATAATTTTCTTCATCTTCATAAACCCCATAGATGAGCTGATTCGTCAGGTGACCATCAACTGTGCGGAGCGCGGCTTGTTGCTTCTGCGTGTCCGTGATGAGATCCGCATGACGATCGCTGCGTACCAGACGCTATACGAGAGCAGCGTGGCGTTCGGCATGAGGAAGGCTCTACAGGCCGAGCAGGGGAAGGCAGACATGGAGAAGAGAGTCAGTTGGACTTGCTAGTTTTTACATGCAAATATTTCTATTGATTATTATACTATCCATATCAGATTCCTTTCGTACGCATTGTCCTTGTCTCTATCAGCAGGGCCCTTTGTAATAGCCACAGGCTAGTTGGGCAGCCCTGGCTGTGTGTGCTGAACAGTTAAACCACTAAAAAAGTCATAAGATAGGAATAAGAAAGTTCATGTTCAAAGTGCAGACACAATGAGATGCACTGTTGGTAATATGTCAACGTTGAAGGTCCCTAGCCATTTTTTCATGGAGAAGAGAGTGAGTCTGCAGCTTGGTTATCAATTCTCTCTGTTTAGTTTTCCTGTTTTGGTGACCTTTCGGTGACAAAGGCGTAGCCAAACTTAAAAGCGCTGCTAGTATGTGTTTCCAATGCATTATTAGACGTGTACAATGGAATTGTTTTGAGAAAAACACCAAAGAAACCACCTTGCAACTTCTCAGGAAAAATTACGTCCCAGCAAACCTAATATTTTGAATTGTCCCCAAAGTAAACTGTGAGGCAGATGTGGACAGAGGGGCTCATTTTAACACTTTCTGGTTTCCAATTTTTCTGAAGAGTAATTGGGAAAATTTTGATTTAATATAGTCTAAACACAGACCATTTACTCACAGATTTGAAAATTGCTTGACCCTCTCCCTAAAATTTGATAAAACTTTTTCAAAAGGCATGATAATTGCTGATACCCTATATTTGCTTTGACTGAGTTTTATATCTAATATCTTAACAGATCTCTGAACTGGAGACTGATAAGCGCGACCTCGAGCGCCAGGTCAACGAACTCAAGGCCAAGTGCGAGGCTATCGAGAAGCGGGAGGCAGAGCGGAGACAGGTGGAGGAGAAGAAACACTCCGAGGAGATCCAGTTCCTTAAGAGGACCAACCAACAGCTTAAGGTGAGAGTCAAGATTAAAATAATTAAGATTAAGGTTTAGATTAAGATAAAGCGGAGATAGGCGGAGGAGAAAAAACACTCCAAGGAGATCCAGTTCCTTAAGAGGACCAACCAACAGCTTAAGGTGAGAGTCAAGATTAAAAGATTATCGTACTAAGACCTGTCATGGTAAAAATCCAGTGAGTCTGAACGTCTTGTGTTTGAGATTCGTGCACTCTTTGAATATGCTATATAGAGAGAGGAAGGGATCTTGAACCAGTTTAGCTTTAAAGAATTCGATACACAGATGAGCTACTTTCCACTTGTCGTGACAGAGAAGAGAGACGCTATGTACAGTATTTACAGGTTCATTGTACCGGGGAAATTCCCCTGGCTGTTTCAAACAAGCACAGTGAACAGTGGACCACGGCTTAACTGCAACAATTTTCAGTAGAGAGAATGGCATATGACTGACACAGCAATGACCTACATGTACACATACCTACACACATTTGACTTTTTTATAATTTTCAACTTATGAGATTGAAATCAAGATTAAGATCTAATAGATGAAGACCAATGTCTTTAATGAGTTATAAAATGCTAGTCTTTGTGTAGGTTTATTGTCTGTTATTACATCACATACTTATAACTTTCTTATCATCTTTCTTTCTTATAGACCCAGTTGGAGGGAATCATCGCTCCTAAGAAGTAAAAGATCTGATGTCTCTACAGTCAACATGGGACCAGCATTAGCAAAAACTTTAAATTAACAAACTTTCTACTCAAATTTAACATCTTTTTATTCAAGTTGTTACAATGCAGTCAGCAAAAGTTTTGGAAAAGAAAAAAATAGAGGGATTTGAAAAGGTTTTGGAACAAGATTCTTGGGTGTACATGTACAGTGCAAGAAGGTGTTCTCCCAATGTGAAAAGTTAATCTTAAATTAACTACGTGGCCTTATAAAAAAGATGATTCGAGCTCTGCAAGTTTTGTAAGTATTTTTAATGTAGAATATTTGTCTGTGTTAAACAGTGGAGTTGTGTATATATGACACTATCTTAACAATTCACCATATAGTCTTCCTCTAACTAGTTCTTAAGTATGGTGCACTCTGTATCTATAATTCTTCAGAATTTGCAAGAAAAAACAAACACACTTTGTGCCTTATCCAGAATTCTGTATATCTGGGCTCTACTGTTGATGATATTGTGTAAAGTTGAAATTATTTGGTTTGCAAAAACTTCTAGTGTCTTTTAGAATGGTTGGAATGATGCACACTTGTTATGTGATTGTCTATAATAAAATCTTTGCAGGTTTCTTACCCGTGTGTCTTATTACCTTCGTCAAGAAGGCCTTTAATATCCATGTTTCTGTGTCAATGGACTGAGCATAGATCACGAAGCTATGGATGGATCCCTATAGCATTTGGTAGGTGGGCAGGGGTGATAAAAACAATGGCCAAGTCGTATAATGGCCCTCTAGGGGGCTTTCAAATATACTGCATCAGAACTAAGTCTTATGGTTTTGATATCTTGTACATCTGCTTATATGTCAATACTTTTCTGACACTATCTAAGCCATAGCCTCTGTACAATGCCGGAGTATCCATCGTAGTATGACTAGATTTCTTAAAGTTTCTGAGTAAGTCCTCATAGAATTACCCTGGATGCCAGACTGTTTCCAGGGCCTACACAGGCCAGCTCCTCGACCCTAAGGACCAACATGCCTCTGCCTTTACCATAGCCCCAAATCCCGAGTTTAAAAGACCCAGTATTCAGGGGGACTGTGGTATAATTTTTACCAAAAGCGGCTGTAATGATACTGTTCTTGTATGTTAAACTTTATTCAGGTTCTAAGAAAGAAATACACTGTGGGCACTAGGCAGCGAGGCTGGTATTGTGGTCTCTCTCTCTCTCTGTCAGTCTGTCTTTTCCAGACTATGACAAACTACGCAAGAACTTAACGACAAAAGATTTCGATTCCGATGCTCATAGATAGATACAAAATTACATAAACTTAAAGATGCAACTTAGCACATAGTATCGTGGCCACAGACATGTAAAATGATGATTGTATAATGTTCTTGTGTAATGTAGAAGTAGTCCGTATGACACGACTGTATAGGCTGGTTCCGAGTGTAGATTGGATGACGTCGCTACCGTGTACATCCGCTCTATCGTCCGTGCGTTAACAGGAATCTACACGGCTTGTCGAACGATTTTCCTGTCAACCTGTATGTGAAGAAATACACGCATTTAACGTTATAGGTAGTCAATGAACAATAGATAACTAGAAGTCTCATGGGGGTGTAGATCTAGAGGGATATGAACAATTTCACAAAGATCGCTACGCATGTGAGGTGACAGGAAAAGGGCCAGGGGCAGTTTGGGACAAAGAAAAGTACGATACAAAAGAAAGAAAGAAAAAAACACAAAATGGTGAGTTCAGGTCCCTAAATTATTCAACAGCATGCCTTGTGCATATTTATCGGCATAGATTTTAATTTTTCGTTTCCGCAAACAGCCCGGCCGGGCCCCGGGTAGGAAATGTTACGTAGGACTAACTGCAAAATATTACAATACAAGTGGTTACACGGCACATGCAAAAAAAAACGTTTACAAAGTACAAAACTTAGAAATACGTACTGTATAATCTTGTAAAATTTTCATTTCGCAGCAAATTGCCTTTCTTATTGTCCATTTGTCGTATGTGCCAAGGACCTTCATTTCATTACGCGCGGCAAATTGTAGCCTAACGTAAAAATTTGCAGATAATTGCACGGCGCGGTCGATCACTGGAAGGCAAAAGATAATGATAATAAGTTAATTGCAAATTCTTGCCCAATTGCAAGTGACAAAAGAAAATTGCAGACAAATAATGGTAAGCAATAAACAGTACAGTAAGCGACTTCTCTAGTCTAACTTAAAGATGTAACTTATCGGGTTTGACTTCTTTTTCTTAAGACAGTGGAAGACGAAAGATCCCACTTTTTCTGTAATGTGTGGGTTTTGCGGCGTTAAAGAAGACTATTTTTCTTTTTGTCTGTAAACGTGGAGATATTTAATAGGATAGAATTTGGTGGCTTCTTTTAAGAGCTCTTTTCTGTCTTGATCATAGGAAGGGCAGTTTGAAATAAAATAATAATAATAATAATGCATAGCGAAGATTGAAAGACATTACAAGGATAGGGTTATGATAGTATTTAATTATAAAGCTTTGATTTGCACTTCAGTTCAGTGACAGAGCTTGAGAGGCTTTGAGAGGCTTTTTTTGTCCATTAGCTGCGATACAAATTCTAAATTGTACACTGCTAATCCTGGACATGAAAGTACAGATTTTAGCATCCTCCTACGCAGGGACATCCAACAGCCAAACTGCCTGTCTGGATGAACCCTGCTCTTAAGTCCTGTGGACGCCCCCCCCCCCCCAAACCAGCTGTCAGCCAATCAGATGATAGGCTTTCCGTTTTCAAAAGCTGTCTCACATATATATAAGGGTAACCTCATTAATATTTAATATGTCGCATTTCTTCTAGCCGACTGGGGCAGATTCTATATGGCAAATGTACACCTCTTAGCTAACTACACTCCTTATTAGCCAGTTCGGTACTATCTTATGCCATAGTAGGATCTGCTTGGAGCAAATGTACACCTCTTGGCTGACTACACTCCTTGGACAGGTTGGTGCTATATCTTATGCCATAGTAGGATCTGCTTGGAGCAAATGTACACCTCTTGGCCGACTACACTCCTTGGCCAGTTCGGTACTATCTTATGCCATAGTAGGATCTGCTTGGAGCAAATGTACGCCTCTTGGCTGACTACACTCCTTATTAGCCAGTTCGGTACTATCTTATGCCATAGTAGGATCTGCTTGGAGCAAATGTTCACCTCTTGGCTGACTACACTCCTTGGCCAGGTTTGTTTGTTTGTTTGTTTGTTTATTGGTACTATATCTTATGCCATAGTAGGATCTGCTTGGAGCAAATGTACACCTCTTGGCCAGGTTGGCCAGGTTGGTACTATATCTTATGCCATTGTAGGATCTGCTTAATTAGTCAAGTATACGTTACCCGGAAAGGATCGCAGATTGACAGAATCGCCAATGCAGCCGGCAGAGCTCGAGTCTGTAAGTTAAAAATAAAAAAAAATCGACCCTTATTAACATAAAATCTACGATAATTATCAATGGGAGACCACCCTTACATCCTGTTTCTAACATCCTGTCTGGATTTTGTGTTGACAGAAACTCTGATCGGGATCTCGAACGGTAGAATCGGCGATTCTGCAATGCTTTGCAATGTCTTCACTTGTATGATCTGTATTCTGGCATGATGTATAAATCGAAGCACCAGGTGTTTGCTCATATATAGTGTCCTAGATTTCTTTTCGTATTTTTTGTTGTTGTGGATTCTGATCTGTGGTAATGTGGCAATTCAATTTGCAACATTATCAAAAGGACAAGATGGCCATTAGCGTTGTTCGTCATTGGTAACAACATTCAGTCAAAAGAAGGTCGCGTAATGATAGACGATTATAAGCGTCTTATTATTGGTTCCAATGAGTGGGTAAAGCTATACACCTTTCTCACGCGGCGGCCATGATAGATTGAAGACGAGGTCAATGTGGCAAATTATTTCTAAAATCAGTTTCCATTTAGGTTTCCCCCATACCACACAAATTTTCACAATATAAGATCAAATAATAAATATTAGAACTAGTGTTATGCACCGAAAGATGTAGCAATTTAGAGTAGCGTAGAATGACCCCATAGTCCCTTAAGAGATGCAAAATAGAAACATAATAATGCAAATATTTGACGGACATGCAGCCAAATCTCTTATTGGTCAATTTCCTAATTGGTAGGCTATCATTGGTTGAATAGCTAATTATGATGGACATGCCCCATTGAACTCGTTTTCGATCTATCATGGCCGCCGCGTGAGAAAGGTGTATTAGGGCACAACCCGCCGTACGTGCAAATACGTGATGTCTACGTGCCAAAACGTGGGCAATATTTTTTTGGATCCGTAAGTGGTAAGTACCGCCTCAGTACGAACTCGTAGGGAATCCGACGGATTTTAGAGCACGCAGACACGCCGTAGAACTTTACGTGCATGGCAAATTTGTGTTCCATCGGGCTGCGGATTCGCGCGCCCCGTACTAAGGCCCCCTTTCCACTAGGACGGCGATCGCGCTGTGCTCTCACTGCGACCTACATATGATATGTGTAACCTTCACTTTCACACTGGGTATATCATACAAAACGTAAAAGTGTGATTGAGAAGACAACAAAACGCACAAAGTGTAACAAGATTCGTTTCTTTTCGATACAATTCGTTGAGCTATATGTCAAATCTTAGGTCGCAGAGAGAGCGCGGCGAGAGCGCCGTCCTAGTGGAAAGGGGGTATTACCAGTTCGGGCGACGCGCCTGCCCTGTACAGCCTTAACGTTTTTAGAAATACGTATCGGACGTGGCTTCCCCAAAAACGTACGGACAAATTGCACGTACGGCGGGTTGTGCCCTTTACATTGATGAAACCGAATTAGCAGGAATCAAGCAGAACCAGCCAGAATGATAAGCCACTTAGGCATCAAAAGATGATACAACATCGACAGAAAATATACCCTGCTACTAAAACAACAGGAGAGTTACTGCCCTACGTACCACTTTTAAGCATCAAAAAATGATACAAAATCAACAGTAAGTACACCCTCTTACTGAAACAGCAGGAATTTTCTGCGCTGGCCATATGCCACTTAAGCATCAAAAGATGATCCAAAATCAACAGTAAATAAATTCTGCTGCTGAAACGCGCTGTCCTATGCGTCACTTAGGGATCAAAAGATGATACAATATGTTTGCTTTCTGTTATTTCAAAGTTATAATTTGTATTATTAGTATATTTCTGTTGCTATTATTTTTGTATTATTTTAATATGGACTCCAGGAAGACTTAGTGGGTTGTCACTAATGGAGATCTTAATCAACCAAACCAAACCAAAATACAACAACAGTAAGTATAACGCTAGTTCACCTTTATCTATTTTACTTCTGTCATCTTTACCCAGGGTTGTCCAACTCAGTGCTATTGCACTGCTTTGCAGTGGAGCCCTTTATTCGCGAGGTAACCTATATACGTTGTTTAAACAAAACCAAGGAGGTTAACCTCCTTGAACAAAACGTATTTAACCATGTCAAGTTGACAGACGATGGTATGAAATAACATCATTTGAAATTAAATATATTGTTATTTAAAACCACCATCCGTCGACTTGCTATCCTTAAACACCCTGTTCTTAAAGACAACGGATATAGGATACGGTGCGGTTAAAGGTGAACAAGCATTACCATCCTACTGAAACAGCGCGGAGTCTTGCTACCCTATGTACCACTAGGCACTATCATATGAATTTTTGTTTCTGTTTACGTTTATGAAGGTTGTCTGACCATAGTAACTATCCTAACAAGATTTACATTTGTGTAACCTTTGCATATGATCCTAACGATTTAGTGGTTAAACCAGTTTTTCTAGTTAGCTGTACTGGTATTGAATTGTTCTGACTAGTTCATTCCTTTTATGCTGAAGAAAAGTGATGGATGTCACTCGAAACGTCCGGAAGTAAATATCCGTACGCGTTTTATCCAGTTGTAGAGATTGGATTGTATAAATTTTGAATTTTTTTTCTGTTTGTTTTATCTCTTGTATAATATGACTTCCCGTAGCTGCTTGTTTTTTTTAAGCTAGATTTTACATACTCATGTATGAAGTATGTCTAGATGCGCAATTCAGCATCTTCCGCTGTGCAGACGAGCTGCAATATATTTTAGTTTTCACCGACTGATTTAAATAAACCAATCTTACGTTAGTTCACCTTTATCCGTGGGGTAACCTATATCCGTAATTCTGAGAAAAAAAATAAATCGACGGACCATGGTTTCAAATTGCAGTATTTTCATTATGTAGAAAATATTAAGATATTACAGTTTACATGTAAAACCAACGTCCATCAACCTGATAGACTTAAATACCCTGTTTAAAAAAAACAACGGATAAAGGTTACCACGCAGATAAAGGTGAACTAGCGTTATATACAAGTGTCAAAACGAACGAACTTACCGAAGCACAAAGATGCAACTTTCGGGAAGATCACTGGAGCTCCCGGACCGGCGGTGTTCCATGGCGATCCTGGCGCTCCCGTGCCGGTGGTGTGCAGATGTGCGGTGGCGATGCACGACACCCCGAGGTGCCGTGGGCCGGCAATTCACAACTGTGAAAAACAAAAACAAATAAAGAATGAAGACATTTAAAATTGCACATGTTCCCATGGCGATCCTATCGCCCCCGGACCGGCGGTGGACCCTGGCGGTGGCGATGTTCGACACCCCGAGGTGCCGTGGGCCGGCAATTCACAACTGTGAAAAAAAAAAAACAAATAAAGAATGAAGACATTTAAAATTGCACATGTTCCCATCGCGATCCTGCCGCCCCCGTGCCGGTGGTGTGCAGATGTGCGGTGGCGATGCACGACTCCCCGAGGTACCGTGGGCCGGCAATTCACAACTGTGAAAAAAAAACAAATAAAGAATGAAGACACTTAAAATTGCACATGTTCCCATCGCGATCATGGAGCTCCCGGACCGGTGGTGTGCAGATGTACGGTGGCGATGCACGACACCCCGAGGTACCGTGGTCCGGCAATTCACAACTGTGAAAAAAACAAACAAATAAAGAATGAAGACATTTAAAATTGCACATGTTCCCATCGCGATCCTGGCGCTCCCGTGCCGGTGGTGGCCAGTTGTACGGTGGCGATGCACGACACACCGAGGTACCATGGGCCGGCAATTCACAACTGTGAAAAAAAAATAAATAAATAAAGAATGAAGACATTTAAAATTACACAAGTTCCCATCGCGATCCTGGCGCTCCCGTGCCGGTGGTGTGCAGATGTGCGGTGGCGATGTGCGACACCCCGAGGTGCCGTGGGCCGGCAATTCACGACTGTACAATAAGAAAAGAATTGAGGACAAGGCTGAGTGGAGAAGAAGAATCCATTGTTACCCGTGATGGCATCACTGACGTCCACGTAGAGTTTATAATTCTATCTTCTAAGTCAAAGTGAGAATATATAATTCCATGGGTTTAGCTATAGTCGGTTTATCAAAGCACACAAGGAATAGATTGCTAGTATACTTATATTGTTTCAGTCACTCACTCAATGATACACAACGCACCCAAGACACTAATTGAAAATACTAGTTTGATATTTTACAGATTTGCTTTAATCTCTAGTGTATAGTGTATGATGGTTGATATCATTGATGCGATAGTTGTTTTTAAAACCTAGGACTACATGTACCTTAAAAAGATCGAAATAAAAATTGAGAAATGCCTTTCTTATTGTCCTTTTGTCGTATAGGCGCTTGTGCCAAGGACATTCATTTCATTACGCGTGGCAAATCGTAGTCGAACGTATCAATTTGCGTGTAATTGAGAAGTGGATGAAGCCCGGAAGTCAATAAAAAGCTGATTAAATGCCCACTTTTTAGAAAACTATTTTCTTGAATTTAATTAGCATTTGCCTAACTGTGTTACACCGCCTTTGAATTATTTGCAAATTGATACGTTCGGCTACAATTTGCTGCGCAATGGAATGAATTAGCACCCGGCCAACACTCTCTTCCGCGGCAACACTGCCTTCCCCACCAAACTTAGCCTCTACCATACTCCCAAGGTCGCTGGGAAAATAGTAGAAATTGGGCAAATAGTGCCTGGTCGCAAACTGTATTCCGCGGCCAACTAACTCCTCTGGTGTGTTTTCTGTCTATTTGCCCATTATCTACAATTTTCTAGCGGCCTGTGGAGCCTGGTAGAGGCTGCAGCAAACTCCCTTCATCGACAAAAGCCCTTTCCCAGCACAAAAGAACATAGCCAAGGCTGAAAATCGCGAACCAACGCCCCCACCCCCCCTAACAAAACAGCCTCGTTCGAAGACTGCAACGTCTTATTTTACGTCAAATGGCCAAGACAGCAAAATAAAGGCTTTTCTAAATTTCTATTTTGACCTTTTCATTATTGATAATGATTACGTATTCAATAAGAATGACTTGACTTGGATAGTCAAAAATTTGGTTCAGCTTTGATAAACTATGACAATGGACCTATTTTATAAGTGAAATAAGCGTTGATGTTGCTATATAGTATTTAGCCAACATTTATTTTTTAAAAGTCCGAAAGACAGACTAAAAAATTCATACTTAAAATTGCTACGGCCAAAAGATAGCAATGCTCACGTTTGAACACAAAGGCGATGAAGTTTTTCTGTCAAACTCCACTGGTGGCCATTCACTCATGCAAAACTGTACAATAAAGGTCTTCATTCATTCACTATTATCGATAAAATTTTGTTGTTCTGTATGTAGCCCTGTATGTAGTACTATTGTCTGTATAGCTCATATTAGTTGTTGTTGGTTGCCATACATTGTACCTTGTGCGATCGTTGAGCAATAAAATTCATTCATTCATATCAAAATGGTTGCAAAAAGAAGCACTGAGCGGAGCAAAGTGGACATGATACGAGGTCGACAAACAATGCGGACTGAAATTTGGACTGAAAGACATAACCCCCAAGTAGATCTATATCGGACTCAAAAACCAAGCAAAGTGGGGGCATCGTCTCTGGATAGTTTTCAAGAACGCTTGCAAATAGATGTGCAAAAGCTAAGTGTGACGGGTCGTTCAGTGTAATATAACCAGCTGCTGCCGCGCCGCGTACCTGTGAAGCTGGTGTGTTATACCGGCTATATAGATACAGATACAGAAGCTGGTGTGTTACGCCGAAGGGCGGTTATACCGGCTATATAGATACAGATACAGAAGCTGGTGTGTTACACCGAAGGGTTGTTATACCGGCTATATAGATACAGATACAGAAGCTGGTATGTTACGCCGAAGGGCGGTTATACCGGCTATATAGATACAGATACAGAAGCTGGTGTGTTACGCCGAAGGGCGGTTATACCGACTATATAGATACAGATACAGAAGCTGGTGTGTTACGCCGAAGGGCGGTTATACTGGCTATATACAGATACAGAAAAACGGTATCAAATGGGCAAAAAAGCGACCACCTCGCCACCGATACTGTCTCTCTCTTCCAAAACATGCATACACAAACACCAGAGGAATAAGAAGGATATTAATTGCTGCTTCTTTACACCTCATACGACGTTGCGAACCGAATGAATGGATTGATTTATTTGCAAATCCATGCCCGTAGGCTATTGCAAGGGTACAGACAGTAAAAAGTGTCTATTCTATACAGCTATATATCTATATATCTATATACATGATACCGAATGAAAAATATAAGACTTACCAGCCAGTGTTAGCATTAAAGCCAGTAGAAACGCCAACACGATACCGGATGTCTTCGTCATTTCCTTAGAGTCTTCTTCAAATTTCAGACTAAAGTCAAGAGTCTTCACTGCATCCACCGCTCTTAATTCGTATCCTCTCTTCGTCGAGCTTATATGTCATTGATGCTGATTCCCGGAATAAAAAAGAAGCGCATGTACAAATTAGGAGTTAATGACAGTTTCCCGGAGTTGGAACCCCGGAGCTGGTTATTGTCTCATGTCGTCACCGTTTCCCGGCAACGCCACTCAGCTAAATTGGTCTCTTCCAACTGCAGGGTGTTCTGTAATTTCAATTGGACCCTTTTTATGCTTTTCTGTGTTATTAACCAGATTCGGTGCTATTGCCGATGTTCCCTTGTACATGTACTTCCGAATAGCTTTAATCTAAACATGGTAAAAGTCGTGGATCGTGCAACAAGGGCTCTATATGACTTTGTACACCCAACAAAACCTAGAACAAGTTGGGCATTTCTTGTGATTTCCTTGGTCACGTAAGCTAGTAGTTGTCATTAGCGTGGTTGTCATATGTTTGTCATTTTACATACCTGGTAAACAATCTCACTGCATAGCACACCGGGTTTGTACTAAACAATACATGCTGCATATCCGGGCAGATTTAATTGATTCGGTGTCATTGCCGATGTTCTCTTCTAAACAGCGTCTTTCTGAATATGGTATCGTATAAAATACAACGAAGAAGGACTGTGAATGACTTTGCAGATCCAAGAAAACCTAGAGCAAACTGTGCATTTATGTGGTTACTGTACGTGGTTTCCTTGGTTACGAAGTAATTTACATTAGCGTTTTTGCCATTTGTTTGTCTTATTGTATTGTATACGTATTGCATACCTGATAAAGCGCCTCATGGCCTAACACAGAAGGTTGTACTGAAAAGTATTGAGCTGTAGCCTGGGTATCATCCGGATAGTAGTTCGCTTCTACTATCCGGAAGAGTAGAGAAGCGACTGTATATTATATAGTGTATAATGAATCTCAGAGCTAGAAGCAACTGTATATAGTATATAGTATATAATGAACGCTAGAGCGAACTACCTTCCGGATGGTACCCAGGCTAAATTAGTTGCATATCCGGACATATTTATTTGATCCACTTGCATAGGGAAGGGCCCTATGATTTTTATGATTTTTCATCTAAGTGCTTCGGGGTGTGACTCTCCTCATACGCGGTACTTTGATTTAATACCCTATCCAAGAGACGTCCCTAGCCGTCTCTAACTCATTTCTACATGTGAGTAAAGTGCGGAAATCCGTGCCTTTCCCAAGGTCACAACTTTCCCAAGGTCAGAACATCAGGGACTGTCATCAATCCTTCCAGACATCAAAATAGCTAAAAATGACACATTCCAGTTGTTGAATTCTAAGAATTTCATCATGACGTTTGTACAATTTTCTAAGAACATCATCTACAGTTCTCCGTAATTCTCCGAAGAGCATTCTGGAATGCAGGCGTGAAATACAACACCAACCTAAGCATTTCCTAATAAGGTCACGTCCCCGTTTGAGAATGACAATTTTCCAGAAATCTGATGGTCGCATCAAGGTCACGATGTCAGAACTAATCTGGTGTTCTTTCTCATCGGTTCTTCTCGAGGAAGATTGAAGTGCCACTGTCACTGCAAGTACAGTTCTCCTTCTCGTGCAATAGCCAGTACCTACTCTCGATGCAGAGGTTTGACTCCGGCTGTTTTTGATGTGTTTGGGGCATTTTTGTTAGGCTTTCTATTTTGTAACGTTACCGTTTTCTTCATATGCACCGACCACCCTCTTCTGACTGACGAAAGCTCCGGCTGTTTTTGACGTGCTTTAGGCCTTTTGTTAGGCTTCTATTTTGTACTGCTTTCTTCATGTCCAGTGGCAGACGCAAGCATCAATGTCATTTGGATGAATCAGTTAACCCGGTGTTTCAGATTATTGAGGTTGGTGCAACCTTAGCACAAAGGAGTACAAGAAAGGGGTGCCAGCCGTATACTTTTATTTCTAAAGTTCACTCAGCAACAAAAACGTTGAAAAAAAGATAAACGACCCAAACACACAGATATTGGCATTCAAGTGTTTTAATTATTCCATAAAACGTTGAAGAGTTTATTAGAAAGGGGGCAGATATTCTCAAAATGTACTGATGGTCTTCCTCACAAATCTGAACAATTTCAACAAAACTATGAGCCAGAATAGTTTATTCATTGAGAAACACAGAATTTTCTTAATCATTGCAGAATAAGTTCTGTACAAGTCTGTGGGAAGGTGACAAAGATATTGTCTAAACAAGTCATCAGGAGGGACCAAAGTCCTGCTGAGAGAAACTGTGGCGTTTATTTGCTTTGACCTTTGAATCTTTGATCCTAGTGGATTATGACTGGCATCACCGATAACCATCCTGGGTTAACAGCAAACTTCCACTCATAACAAACAATCAGCTTCTTATCAACTGTAGGTTTGTCAGGTGAATATATATAGACCAATTTACATTGTAAACAGCAGCCATGTACATTATTGATTAGGGTTGATTTTTACTTAAGTGTTTCTACATTATCTAACTGTAATTTCAACGTACATGCAGGGAAAGTGTTTTCACTGCAAGTACTTTTTTTAAATACAGGACATGTATACATGTAGGAAACGATGCCAAGGTACACTCTGTTTATCTTATACAAAACTAACACAGCTTCAGTAGTTATGAAATATGGAGACTGTGTGGTTATTGTTAAAATCGTCATATCCATATTCTTGCCAAACAGTCACCACCAGCTGTCCCTGTGGTGCCATGGCAACAGCCCATGGGCATTTTATGTCAGTAACGATATGTTTGAGGAATTTTCCTGTCTTGTCAAACATCTCCACACGGCTGTTTCCATAGTCTGCCACAATGATGTTACCTGCCCTGTCTGTACAGATGCCATGGGGATCCAACAGCTGACCCTCACTACTTCCCTTACCTCCAAACTGGAACAGAAACCGCCCATTATTTTTGAACACATGGATACGGTGATTGCTACTGTCTGACACAAGAATATTTCTTTCTCCGTCCAGAGTGACTGACACAGGGTATATCAGCACTATTTCCTTCAGTAGTATGTTCCTCGATTTATCTCCTACAGTTCTCAAAAGGGTCCCATCTGGCTCGAACACCTGCACATTACTCCTGCTATCTTTGATTTGTGTGATGAGGATGTGGTTCCTCCTGGTGTCCACAGAAACTGCTTCGCACTCTTTCTGTAGACGAAATGCCCTCAGCTTTTTGCCCTGCTTGCTGTACTGCACAGCAGACTCCTCACGATGTGTGCACGTTCTTCCGACCACCCACAGGTTCCCCTCCCCGTCTACTGTGACGTCATTTGGGTAGTATTGTTCACTAAAAAACGGATCATACGTGTACTTATGACGAAAGGGAAATGGAGGAGGTGTTGAGAACTGGCGGACAAATGTTCCATGCATTGTGAAGACTTGAATTCTTCCGTAACTTCTCAAACTGCTATGTTTACACCGTTCAGTGTCTGCTACAAAGATCTCTCCCTCATCTGAAACTGTGACACCACGTGGTCCATCAAACTGTCCGTTTTCTGATCCCTCTCCACCAAATGTCACTCTTTGGTGGTGATGCTCCCCTTCCTTCTGGTTAAGAAGGCGATGACCCCTACCCCTTACTGCATCATCACTAGATACAGCTGGGATTGGTGCAGGTGCTGCTGGGATTAGTGCGAGTGATGGTGGGATTGGTGCAGATGGGACAGACTGGGCCATCACATGTCCCAATACTGGCACTGTGGTGTCTGTGGGCTGAAAGAAAGCAGGCTGGGTTTGTACAGGAGTTGGTGCTGCTTTTCCTCTGTATTTTCCTACCAACTCTGTCAAAGCAATTTCCTGACTGAGAAACTTGAACAATCCCTGCTGCAGTTCTTGTTCTGCTCGATCACAGGCGGCAGACAATTTATTGACATCTGGCAACACCCTATCTCTATTAGTCAGTATTTTCTCCAAATTCTCGCTGTAATTTTGCCAGGATTCCGACAAGAGTTGGTCTTTTCTCTCTGTGAGTTTCTGCACCATTTGGTCATAGGTCTGAATAATGCTGTCGTCTCTCTGCTGTTTCTGTTTATTCAGTGTTTTCTCTTTTTCCTCTAGACCTCTGATGAAACTGCCGTAGATTTCCACAATGTCCCTCCCCTCATTGATCAAGGCCTGGACTGTAGATCTCCTTTCCTGTGCAGCTTTTTTAATGCCTGTGTTGGGATGCCCATCGTGGCCGTCTTCACAACAATCACTACAAACTGGCATGTTACACTGTTTACAGTAGAGCTTGACTTCCTCTGAGGGGTGAAAGCTGCACCTGTTTCCAGACTGGGGTTGTTCACTTATTTCCCCTGACAGTGTAGCCTGGTTTTGCAGCCTCTCACACATATTTGCCGCCATGAGATTGTCCGGTAAACCTGTGACCCCCTGGGGTGGCAGTCTTACCTTCAAACGACAGATTGGGCACTGGAATGGCATTCGAACCTCTGCGTGGTCCCGTAGACAGTCCTGACAGAAGGTGTGCTGACAGGGCAGCACCTTGGGCCTGGTGAACAGCTCCAGGCAGATGCTGCAGGTCAGTTCTTCTCTAAAATGTACCCCCAGACTTGACGGGGCAGCCGCCATGATTATGCTTCTTGCTCATGTGACTGCCGCATCTGAAGCCAAAGTCCAGATCAGGGACTAAACCAAACATGAAGCAAATAATGACCCCCATTGGGTGTTTTAACAACTATGGTTAATTGGCTCCAGATCAACTATCAAACTCATCAGACGAAAATAGTCTTGTAAGTTTGTAATAAAAGTATCATTTAAAGCATTGTTTGATTCGGCCAATGGGAAATAGACAATTTTAAACCTTATTTCACACTTGATATTGATACGCCATGTAAGTGTGCACATTAAAAGTTTGGGAAACCCCACATTAAAAAGTTCTCAAAACTTGTACTTCCTTGCCAATGTTTGACGTAGAATAACATAACCCACCATTAATGATTAGCAAACAGGGTTCTAATGAAGTCCTTGTTTGTGCGCAATGGAGCCGTAAACATTAATATGTGCTATTGGAAAACAGAGGTAAACAAAATCTCTTAGCCCAGTATTGTAAAATCTTAGTCTGTCTCTTTGCATTATTTTTGTTATCTGAGAGAAAAATAGAGAACTGAATGCAGTTGAACACTACAAATCAGTATTTGGTTAAAACTTTGTAGCAAACGATGTATGTTTCGTATTTACTCTTTATAACATTTGACATTTTTGCTTTTATATCATAAATACACATTGCAGTTCACATTGATAGAGGAACATTGCTTTATGCTTACCTGATGAACATATATGCTGACACCTGTTGATCCCCCTGCTGTTGCTCAACAATGGGACAGTCCCCTGAACTTTGCTCTCCAGCAATAATTCATCTTCAACCATTCGAAACTTACGACCTTCGATGTATCAGTACCTGTATTGTTTGAATTTTCACAAACGTAAGGTTTATCACTTCATCATGGTATATTATCTTACACTCGCTTTACAACTCCGTGAATAACTTCATCAGGTTGGCAATTATTCATATAGTAAGGTTCTTTTAGCACAACCAGAAAATAACTTACTTCCGACGTTTCGGTGTCTGTCAGACACCATCATCAGGGTGGAATGACGGGAACTACTTCTTGCTGCTACTTATAGCCGATGTAGGTGGCGTTGCAGCAGCAAGAATGCCATCCCAGACGTGGCTCAGCTTGTATCCCCCCTCGTCTCTGTTCATGACTGGCACTGATTTTCTGATCCAAACTGCTTCTTTAATCCATCGAGTTCTTCTGTTTTCCTCTCTGTCAATGACTCTTGCCCCCTCCCAGTCTATTACGCAATTGTTTCTATGAATATGGTCTGTGACTGCCGATTTGTTCTCTGTTTGTTCTGCTGCCTTCTTCTGAGATCTTGTGTATGCACTGCCTTTGCTGTTTTTTGCCTCCTTTTTGTGTTCTTCAAGTCTGGTGTTGAAAGTCCTGCCCGTCTCTCCAATGTACACCTTGTCACAACTTTTGCACGGAATCTTGTAGACACAGTCTGTTTTAGAGGAGTCTTCCAGTCTGTCCTTGGGATGCACCAACAAGTTTCTGAGCGTGGTCTTGGGCTTCACTGCCGTGGCAATGGCATGTTTTCTGAAGATCCTTTCAAGTGTCTCTGTAATGCCTTTGACATAAGGTATGATGATCATGCCCTTAGACTTCTGTTCTTCTTTCTTCTTTTCTTTCTTGGGTTTGGGTTTGTTGGACTGATGTTGCACTCTTTTGAAAGTCCAGTCTGGGTAACCACAGAGTGACAGGGCTTGTTTGATGTGTTTGACCTCTTGTTGTCTGTCTGTTTCCTCTGTGACCACTGTTTTGCTCCTGTCCATCAGCGTTCTGATTACTCCTAGTTTCTGGTGGAGCGGATGATGGGAATTGAAATCTAGATACTGGTCTGTGTGGGTCTTTTTTCTGTAGACCAAAAGTTTCACCGTGCCGTCTTCTCTCCTCACTAGTAAGGTGTCCAGAAAGGGTAGAGTGCCCTGATCTTCTTCCTCATGGGTGAACTTGATACTACCCGTGGGGTCTATGGAGTTTAAGTGGTCGGTAATTTCATGTTGTGTCCCCTGTCTTATAATTTCCATGATGTCATCCACATATCTCTTCCAAAGTTTCGGCCTACAGTTCACCGGAGCTGTGGCCATGGCCTGCTGTTCTAGCCATTCCATGAAGAGG
Source organism: Branchiostoma floridae (assembly GCF_000003815.2). NCBI lineage: Eukaryota > Metazoa > Chordata > Leptocardii > Amphioxiformes > Branchiostomatidae > Branchiostoma > Branchiostoma floridae. Next base: position 17,346,805 of record NC_049995.1, read on the forward strand.
TTAGCTAGAACCGGGGAGACGGGGCTTCCCATCGCTGTGCCGAACCGTTGTTGGTAAATGTTGCCTCTAAAACTGAAATAAGTGGTGGTGACTATGAACGTTAACAACTCCATAATGTCCTCCACTTGGAGCTTGGTTCTGTTCTTGAGGTCAGTATCAGCAAGTAGTCTATCCTTGGTGATGTTGAGAGTCTCTGGCACTGGAGTGTTAGTGAAAAGTGACACTACGTCATGAGATACAAACATCTCATCCTCTTCTACTATGATACTAGCCATTTCTTCGGCGAGGTGTTTGGAGTTTTTGATATGGTGCTCAGTTTTCCCAACCAAAGGGGCCACAAGGTCAGCTAGCGCTCGTGACGTATTGTAACCGATCGACCCGGTGTAATCTACAATCGGTCTAAGCGGGTTGTCGGGTTTGTGTATCTTAGGAGTAGCGTACATTCTAGGAGTATTCTCTGCCGTTGGATATAAGTATTTATACTGCTCTTCCGAAATTTTCCCCCCATCTTTCAGCCTCTTTAGAATGGCTAGCAGCTTACGTTTATATTTCTGTGTTGGATCTTTTTCGAGCTTCTGGTAGGTCTTTTCGTCGGATAACATACGGTTTACCTTTGATTCGTAGTCTTCTGTGTCCATAATCACTGTCGCTTTTCCTTTGTCCGCTGGCAGTATCATAACATCCTTGTCCTTCTTCAGCTGTTGTATGGCCTTTCTTTCTTCTTTGCTGATGTTGGAAACCGGGAGTTTTGCCTTCGTCAGGACTCCTGCAACCTGCGCTCTGAGCTGTTGTGCCTCGGGCGGCGGCAAGCACAAACATGCATTTTCTGTGGCGACGATGAAATCTTCCACCGGCATTTTGTCTGGCGTCACCGCGTAGTTGAGACCTTTCTTCAAGATACCGGTCTGGTGGCTGTTTAGTACCTTCTTCGAAATGTCAGTGCCAGTCATGAACAGAGACGAGGGGGGATACAAGCTGAGCCACGTCTGGGATGGCATTCTTGCTGCTGCAACGCCACCTACATCGGCTATAAGTAGCAGCAAGAAGTAGTTCCCGTCATTCCACCCTGATGATGGTGTCTGACAGACACCGAAACGTCGGAAGTAAGTTATTTTCTGGTTGTGCTAAAAGAACCTTACTATATATCGCTTTACAACTATTTGTGATGTGTACCTTTTGGCTGGTGGAAATGCAGTTTTAGTCATTGGCAAAGTCACAGCGCAATCGAATAAATATCCTAAGAAATACTTAGTACATTCATTTTATCAAAAAGCAATTTAACCATCACTTTATCAGTCACTTGTAAAACCTTGTAATAATAAAGTTTATTGCAAATTCTTGCCCGTGGGCTAATTGCAGGTAACATGAGAGATTCAGAAAAAAAGTTAAAAACAATATCAAAGGTGTCTACTCTAAACTAGTAGAAGCTAACTCTAGGTCCTGGGTTATTGGGTTCGACTCCTTTTTCGAAGACAGTGGAAAACGAAAGATCCCACCTGTAATTGATATGAAATCAAGAAGTGCTCTGTGTTCCCTCTGCCATATATTTCAATTCTTTACATGTAACAATCCTACCCTCAAAATCATTGTTCCAGGTTGTGAAAAAATTATCATTTTCGAATTTTATTTTATTTATTTGACACTATCAACGCGGCGTCCCCGGTGCCAGACGGTTTCCCACCATCCATCACAGACACACAGACGCAAAGATAGGCGCACCCGAATTATAACGTCAACCTTCTTGGCAAATATGATTAATATCATTCTTAACATACAGCACTCTGCTTCTAAGTACAGTACATGTAACGCTAGCTGCGCTCAGACCACAATGGTCAATGGGGTGTAAAGTTCAAACTAGGGCTAAAGTTCAAGCAAGCCAAAGTTCATGTTAACAGCGAAAGCTGTGCGTGCAGTACCCCTAACAGGCAGAGCAATCCACATAGAGAAGTAACATGGTAAGTGGAGGCTAGACAAACTTTTCTTTCAACAAAGACACCTAGCTGTGAAGTATGTTCATAATTGACACTTATTAACTTTCAATGTCTGAAGATATTCGAGGTCAGTGGGGCGTGGTACGTTAAAGTTAAACTGCGTGCATTTTAACTTCCGCCATTGAAAATTCTCCACTAGTATACCGTGTGTGTGTGCGTGTGTGTGCGCGCGCGCGCGTGTGTGTGTGTGTGAGTGTGTGTGTGTGTGTGCGTGCGTGTGTGGGAGGAGGTGTGTGTGTGTGTGTGTGTGCGCGTGTGTGCGAGTGTGTGTGTGTGAGTGTGTATGTAACGTTAGTATGTGTGCGTATGTTTTCAACCTCCTTGGATGAATCCTAATCTTTTTGAAACGGCCCGTTTTAGGACGACGCCAAGTTGCCTACTTTGACAGAGGCGAAGCACTCCGACTACGATGCTGTGATGGAGATAGCATTGACAAATACCTTCCGTGACGGGTTCGACTACCTTCCGGCCAGGTTCCACCAGTATGTGGATGACCCGGACGTTTTCATGATTCTAGTAGAGAGAGGGGGCATCCTGGTAAGTACATTGATTGACTTAATCTTGTCATTGGGTTGTTCAGACAGAGGCTGAATTGTGAGGAGCTTACAATAGGCAGGGTTTGATAACAAGGGCCTGGAGCGGCGGCCATTCGGCGCTGTCTTAAGTGACCTCAATGCTGTCTTAAGTGACCTCAATGCTGTCTTAAGTGACCTCAATGCTGTCTTAAGTGACCTCAATGCTGTCTAAGTGACCTCAATGCTGTCTTAGGTGACCTCAATGCTGTCTTAGGTGACCTCAATGCTGTCATAAGTGACCTCAATGCTGTCATAAGTGACCTCAATGCTGTCTTAGGTGACCTCAATGCTGTCTTAGGTGACCTCAATGCTGTCTTAAGTGACCTCAATGCTGTCTTAGGTGACCTCAATGCTGTCTTAGGTGACCTCAATGCTGTCATAAGTGACCTCAATGCTGTCATAAGTGACCTCAATGCTGTCATAAGTGACCTCAATGCTGTCTTAGGTGACCTTAATACTACAAAGAGCAAAGTACAAATTTCCCCTGCAAAAAACATAAGCAGCCACTAAATAGAGGCTTTTTCTTCCAAAGACCTACACACACAAATATCCAAACAATCCATCCAGGCGTTCTCTAGTTATTTTTCAGACATACAGACAGAAGCCATTACAAAACCCCCATTTCATGGAGGTAACAACAAAATGTTATATTATATGCTGAATTTAAGTTGAAGCATATTTGTAGACATTTGCACATTATCTGTTCTAGTAGTAGTAGTAGTAGTAGTAGTAGTAGTAGTAGTAGTTGTTGTAGTAGTAATAGTAGTTGTAGTAGTAGTAGTTGTAGTAGTAATGGTAGTAGTAGTTGTAGTAGTAGTAGTAGTAGTAGTAGTACATGTAGTTCTAGTACTGTAGAAAAGCACTAGACAAAGA
>NC_049995.1:17350836-17352891 GCF_000003815.2 Branchiostoma floridae
TTCCTAGTGATGTCCTTCCTTTCCAGGACGTGATGTACTTCAAGTCTGAAGTGTCTGCTATCAACGGTAGTCTGGCATCGTACAACGCGACCCCCCTCGCACCACTCACCCCGTACCAGCCTCCCGACCTCCACCGCCTCCTGTCTACAGCCTTCTCGGCTGCCGTGCTGTCCGAAGGCCGCGTGTTTGTCGACTGGGATCCGTACAAACTTTCCGAGTCCAACATGAAGAAGTTTGTACAAGAGGGCCTCTACATCCTGGTCGACTCGACCGAACCAGCCGCCAAGAGTCTTAGCTTCGGCGGGAGTTACATGACTCCCCGAGGCAGGGTGTATCACATAGACATACACTGTAAGGACGAGGGTCTATGTAAAGCTCACATCGTAAACCACGTTAAGAACGCCCGTAGTCAGTATGAAGGCATGATAACCTTCTGTGTCATGGTGATAGACCAGGATTTGAAGGAAACAGTCATGAAATGTTGTGTGGAAAACATGGCACTGACCCATCTGCCCCACGATCACACCTTCACTCTGTATGAAACGGATCTCACCGTTATGGCAAAAGCTGCTGCTAGAGTCAAAGCTAAGTACTAGGCAATAAGCACTGATAAAAACAATTCGATAATAAAAATGATGCCATCCGCATCGTCTCGAGTTATGTTGTACAGACCCGCACACACAAACATACTTAGTCCGCTGCAGAATTGTAGAGAATCGCCAGGTGAACCATTTTCAAACTAGACCTTCCTTTCTATCTATATAACCGCTGACTCAAATACGAAAAATCATGAAAATCCATCCTCAGGTTCCCGAGTTATGCTCCTGACCTACATACACATACCCACACGACAGCCGCTCCAACGCGGCATAACTGAATAGTAAGGCAATGATATGCAATTGAACAAAATACTTTTTTTTAATTTGTACATCCTTGGAATTAATATGAAATCAAGAAGCGCTCTGTGTTTCATTCTACCGTATGTTTCAAATTTTGAACTGTGCAAATCCTATCATCAAAACATATAGTATTACGTCTTTTTTCCAATTTGTTACTACCCGAAACCTCTGACCGTTTCCGACATCATACCCAGTTGCTTTAGTAACTGCTTTTCAAATGGCATTTCTTTGTTCCAAGTTTGAAAAGTATTCAATATTTCAATTTTTCAAATGTAACAATCCTATTATCAAAACTTCTTTGTTCCAGTTTTGTGCGAAAACAATCATTTTCTATTCCACAAAGACATCAGCGAGGCATTGCCGGTGCCAGACAGTATCTTGTCATCCTTTGCGGCCCGCCAAATGATGAACCAAAATGGCAACAGTTTATTGCTTTCAATTTTTGAAATGTAAAAATCCTATCATCAAAACAAATACGTCTTTGCTTCAGCTTTGTGAAAAAAAATATTGATCATTTTCGAATTATATTCACAAAGACATCGCCGGTGCCAGACAGTATCCCATCATCCTGTGCGGCCCGCCAAACGAAGAACCAAAATGGCGACAGTGTCTGCAGCCATCATCAATGATTCTCCACTCAGTCGTCTGGACTCTAATCCGCCATAAGCGGTCATGTGTCGAGATGTCTGAAGCTCGTCTCTGCACGGCGTCTACTAATGAATCGACTAAACGCGCCGGATTTGGAGGATCCAGTTTTACGATAAAAAGATGAAATGGGGATTTGGAAAAGGCTTTGGAGACGCGTTGCCCTGTCATTGTAGCCTACTGTCTAGTGTTTAGTTGTTGTTGTTTTTTTTTAGAACAAAACAACTTTTTACCTTCGCACAGATCGTTGTGTTCTGGGTGGGACCCGCGGCTGTTTGCGTGTGTGTCCTAAATTAAAAGAAGAAATGGGGATTTAGAAAGCCTTTGGATACTCGTTGTCCTGTCATTGTAGCCTACTGTCTAGAGTTTAGATGGTTGTGTTTTTATTTGTCAGAAAAAATACCTTTTACCTCGCACTGATCGTTATGGTCTGGGATCTGTTTGCATGTGTGCCCTAATATATATCAATGTAGTCTGCAGTCTCTCTTTTTTTTTTTAAAAAAAAAAAAAA
>NC_049995.1:17354647-17375928 GCF_000003815.2 Branchiostoma floridae
ATCACACGGGAAGCATGCTGGACCCTCCTTCTCCACTCCTCCCTATCCTTCATCAGTGATCAACACGGGAAGCATGCTGGACCCTCCTTCTCCACTCCTCCCTATCCTTCATCAGTGATCAACATGGGAAGCATGCTGGACCCTCCTTCTCCACTCCTCCCTATCCTTCATCAGTGATCAACATGGGAAGCATGCTGGACCCTCCTTCTCCACTCCTCCCTATCCTTCATCAGTGATCAACACGGGAAGCATGCTGGACCCTCCTTCTCCACTCCTCCCTATCCTTCATCAGTGATCAACACGGGAAGCATGCTGGACCCTCCTTCTCCACTCCTCCCTATCCTTCATCAGTGATCAACACGGGAAGCATGCTGGACCCTCCTTCTCCACTCCTCCCTATCCTTCATCAGCGAACATAGTACAGTTGGGCTGCTCAGTCTGTCGAGCGCGGAATCTCGCTTGAGTGTGTCTATAAAGGTGTTTTTCTGCCTGCCAGGTTTTCTTTTACCCTGGACCGGTTCCCATAAGATAAGCTCATTTGCCACTAGTTCTGGGTGTCGCACATAGTGGCCAGAGAGCTGCATGCGCCTTTGCCTGATCTTATCACTTATTCTAGGCAGGTTACCATGACCTTAGTCTTTTTCGTGTTCAACTGTAGGCCAATCCTTTGACATTGACGCTCGACTGCATTAAGAAGGGTACAAGCCTTTTCCGCAGTGTCGGATATCAACGCAAAAGTTTGTGAGCTTATTACCGGGATTTCATGTCTGCACCATGTATTTGATGTACATACCCCCTGTGGTGAGATCCCAATCAAAATAATGTGCACAATTTGAGTCATTGTCCTAACCTCTCATCTAGAAAGGAAAATGACGCATTTTTACACTTGACTTTCGTTCGTATGACGTCAGAAGAATTTAAGACTTAATTTGCATGACGTATATAGCTGAGCCTACCATGACATTAGTGCATACACCTACAGGCATAACCACATCGCAATCAGAGCCATGCTACGTGTAAAGTTATATCACGAACGCCTTAATTACGTATTAAGGCCTAGGGAAATACTGTGTTTCCAATCACGAAAAAAATGAGATGATACGAATGGATTTTCTTTTCTTTTTTTTCTTCGTTTTATTTATCAAAACACATTTCGGCCAATGTGACTCCAAGAATAACATTTCTGCTTAAAAATGTACAACAGGTGTTTTCAAGATATAGATTTTAATCATATCTTAACCGAGGAGATATACACTGTATAGAACTATTTCCTGTTGCAACACTGGCAAAAGAATGAGAAGAACATTTTGGAAAATGTTCCAACAGCATTTTCATCAGATGTCAGATCGAAAATTTCCTTTCGACCCTTAAAAAGGCTAGGAGCTGGCAGTTTTTGATAGATGATGCCGCGGAACCGAAAATAGTTTCCTTCTTGGCCATAGACAATTCGAACATCTGTGAAATTCACGTAGGAAACGAAATAACTACGAGCAAATTCAAATTATACAGATCAGGTCTGTCTTATTTCTGTTCTTTAAAATTAAATCTCTGCCTGCTTTTAACAGAATTATATAGTCCAATGTTTCAATTCAAATTGTTTGGTGCAACTTTGTTACGCAACTAAAAGCTATAAATTGTACTTTGTTTAATGAATTGTTGAAAAGTCTTTATTCTCACAGTACCTTTTTGTTCTTGCAAGCTAAGTACAAGTCCTTGAGATGAAACAGTACGTCTTAAGAACAATTACTGTAATATAAGAATGTGGCATATTACTACATCTAAGGTGCGGATATATATGTGATGTATTATTTAGTATGTAGGTGTGTGCAATAGGGGGAATAAGGTTTTTTCTTGCCGGAGCGGTCCGGAAGATAGGCTTTTAAAACGTCAATGTAAGTCACCAAATAGAATAGACCATTGATTCTAGTATCCCCATTCACAAGTTTTCACAGAAAATCAGGTCCAGGTTCAGGTCCGGACTTGGACCATATCTTCTGGACTTGGACCTGAAATTTCTGTATCCGTACCCACCCCCTAGTGCGGAAGAAATCAGAAAAAAAACTTTTGTTGGGAAGAACAACAGCTGACAGTGTAGGAGGTCTATTACGCAATTGTAAAACTCAGACAATCTGTTTCGTTTTTCATCTGTCATTGCGATGGGTAATCATTTTACAATTGCAATAATGACTTCTCCTGCACGTAGGCTACGTTCAATTTCACGACTACGCTTTTCAAAGTAATTGTCAATATTCAGTACGCCTTTCAGAGTAACTTTTGATATTCAGTACAGACAATAGATGAATTAGGAACATTTTGTAAAGCATTTATGTCGTTTTCACCAACAACCACCTAAGCTTTATCATTAAGTAGTTTCTTCCGCCGGTATTTAGTTATTAACACACAATTTTTAAAAAATAGAGCAAAATCTTAGTAACCTCAGTAAATAAACATCAAATAATTATTAAAATTAAAACACAAATTATGGAACTCATCTTTTTATAGAATTTCAGATATCTCTTCATTAAACATTGGATTTGTCAAGAAAAATTACACAATATATCAATTAATGTTAACAACACGTTTTCAACTTATACATTGTTATCATATTACATCATTCCAGCCTATACCTTATAATATACAAGTGTCTTGTTGTGTAACTTCTTATAAATCATCATTGACTTTATTACACGAGAGCAACAGTAAAAATTGTCTGGAGTAAAGTTGTGCAACTCGTTTACAAATGTCCACCTTATAGCTGTATCTTTAGACAAATAAACACCAGTACATTTGATATCTTTAGGCTTTTATGCAGAACATTATAGGTAGTGTTGTGTAAAACCACAACACCCATTCTTTTCATTCTTCCTCTTAACCAAACTGATCTCAGCAATATTTAGACTGAAAACTTTGACTTTACCAAAATAGGTAATGAATGTCTGGTTCCAACAAAATTAAATAGCGCCCTCATGCAGCTGATGCTAGTATTTCCTTGACGTCGAGCGTATTGAGATATGCACAAAATCAAACATTTTTTTTACCTTTCATATTAAAATCAGTATTTTCCGATTATTTTCCCTCTAAAACATTTGTTGTTCACAGGCGTTACAGAAAAAAAACTAGACTTAAACTTTGTTGACAAACAAAAGTCTGATGTATAAAACTACGTTTGAATAAACGCTACAGAATGTGAGCACATCGTGCTAACAAAAGCGCCTGCCGAAGCAGGAAAAAGTCCTTATAAACCACCCTTACAAACGAAGATTTGATATTTATTCATAGTAAGGATAAAACTGTTCTACAACTAGATCTCTTTTGCATATCAATTCACAGCAAGAATATAAAACTCTCTCCAGCAAGATTTCTCCAGTGTCACTGACGAAAGACACCGGATGGCTGTCTGAAACGTCTGACCGTTTCAAAACCGTATCCAGTTGTTTGAGTAACTGTCTTTTGTACTCTCCAAGCAGAGGTTAGGCTTCGGCTGTTTTTTAAACGTTTTTTTAGTCGTTGTTATCGGGCTTTCTATTGTGTATTTTATTTTGCTGTGTCAAAGCTGGCACACTTCAAGAAAAATGACAAAATAGAAAGCCCGATAAAAACGACTAAAAAAAACGTTAGAAAACAGCCGGAGCCTAACCTCTGCTTGGAGAGTAGTCTTTTGGGGGTAACACACGTTCGTACTTTATATTCATGAGTAATTGTTGACTATGATTACTTTCAGATTAGTTGTGTCTAGTTTTAAGGCCAGTTTGATCACAAATCTGTCTCGCTATCTGCTGCGCCTTTTACAGGGGCTGTGTTGGGCTGCTCTGCAAGTTCTTCACAGAAAAAAAGTAGACTTAAACTATCGAGCATGACAAAAAAGAAGCAGAAAAATGTCCTTATCAGCCACGTTTGTACTTCATATTCATAAAAAGCATCTAATATTGGTTACTATGTTTACATTTGGCTTAGTTGTGTCCTGTTTTAAGGCCAGTTTGAGCGCAAATCTGCCTCGCTATCTGCTGCGCCTTCCATAGGCAGTGTTGGGCGTCTAAGTCTCCCGGTTTTGGTTTGGCAGAGTCCACGAAGAGCCCGAACTTGCGAGCGGACCTGGACGCGCTCCTCCTCGGGACCAGGTCGTCCCGCATGCCGAAGATGTAGTTGTACTTGTCCCGGTAGGACTGGCACTGTCGGCGGCGCAGCGCGTGCAGCCGGGCAGCGATGGTGTTTACACTGGTGGCCGCGGGGGTACCGGACGCTCCGCGGTCATACTGTGAGTGAGTGAATAAATGAATGATTGAATGAAGGAGTAAATGTATTGAGTAAATGTAGTAAATTGATGGATGGATGGATGGATGGATGGATGGATGGATGGATGGATGGATGGATGGATGGATGGATGGATGGATGGATGGATGGATGGATGGATGGATGGGTGGATGGGTGGATGGGTGAGTGAATGAGTGAGTGAGAGAGAGAGAGAGTGAGTGAGTGAGTGAGTGAGTGAGTGAGTGAGAGAGAGTAAAAATGGATGTATGAATGAATAAATGATTCCATTGTAAAATAACTGCATTGGTGACTCTGTATGGTAATACACAGAAATAACATATTATTAAGTCAATCAAGCACTATTTTGATTGCTGATTACTAAATCACTAATGAACTACTGCAAGTGAAACCTTCAGTAATTACTTAAGAGAACTATTGCTAAAATTATATGTGTAGGTTCCTTCACGACTAGTGATATAAGAATGTGGAAAGATGATTTATCTGGCCATAGCAAAAGTGCATTTTAAGTATCTCTACTTGTTTGGCAGGGTTATATTCAACTTACATGTGACTGTTGCGATCCGGCTCGCAGAGGTGTACAGCTACACCTGTCGTACTGCCTCAGGGCCGCCTCCCTAGCGCCGCTGCGATTGGTCGGGACGCTCTCGGCCGTTGCGTTTGGCGGGAAATTCAAATTTCCCTGCACGTAGTCCCCGTGATGGTGAATGACGGAAGTGGGGCCACGTACTTCCGTTCGTGCGCTGTATCCGGTCGAGAGGTGATGGTGGCTCGACCGGTGGTGGTACGACGTTGACGGCACGTAAGTGTCAGATAACAAGTTGAAGGAAAACGACGGCTTGTATGGCACAGGTGTGCGCACGCGTAAGCTAGAAGACGTCTTCCAGGTGTGTTCGTTTCCTTGAAGGAGGGGAGAGTTGGCGAACGCCTCGTAGCTCTCCGGGTCGAGTCCGAACGCGGTTGGCTGGTTATGGTTGAACTTGAACACGGTGCTTTCTCCTTCGTATTCTTTCACGCTGCCGTTTTCCAGTAACTGAAAACTGTCCGAAATGTGTCTTTCCTTCGCACGGGGCGATTTTTCCACCTCTTGTTTGAACATGGACATGGGCAGCTGCCTGTTTAACGTCGTCAAGTCCATCGGCTTTTCCTGACCTTGACCTTCCCCCTGGTAGCCTCCCCAGGTCGCCCTTCGGGACGTTTTGGTGACCTTGGTTTCGAACTGGTCGCCGCCATCTTGGTCGATGGTGACGTCATACTCATCTGTGACATAAGGAGGGTGCGGTCCGATGATTGGGTGTTGGCTGTTGCTAGGGTCTACCTCTTGTTGCCAAGGGCGGAACACGCGCCATGAGTGGGAGGGGGCTGGTGGTAGGAGCTCTGTATGTAAAGGAAAAGAAAAGCATCAGATTCTGTTTCTCATATTGTTACACTTATTCTATTAACTGTCTTTTCAGTCACTCTTGACGGAAATTTTTCAGGTTTATTTGCATTCATTTCATTCTTTGTATATTCTCGTGTATGTATCCTACAGAAATCAGATGTCTTTTTACACAAAATATTATCTTATATACTAGTCAGTGGTTGGTTCTGTCAAAGTCTGCTTAAGAATCATACAACAGCAAACCCATAGGAAGATATGCGAAGACCGCATCCATCGTCACCTAGACCTAATACACGAAAAAAAGTTGCCAGCATCAACTAGTTATTCACCTTGTTCAGGTCTGTGCACCAAGCCGGTTTGTGTTCCCGCTGTGTCCTGGGAAGGAGTAGTGGTGGCTTCGTCTGAAGTCGGCGAGTTGTCGGTCACCGAGCAGGGCCGATCGCTCACCGAGCACGCATGAAGGCAGTCGGACGACTTCGGCTCCTTTTTCACCCTCATGGTTTGTTGGCCCGTCGATAACTTCTCTTCCTGTGCGTGGAGTGAATAAATGAATGAATAATCACCGAATGGTTGAATAAATAAATGAATGACTGAATAAGTGAATCGGTGAATGAGTAAAACAAAACAAAAAGATGCAAGTATAAGAAAAAGGCAAAATAGCAGGACTGACAACACCGTATTGTGTATATAGCGGATGCACTCAGAACGCACTGACAGACACACAGTCAGAGAAAAGACAGAAGTAGAGAGAGAAAAACAGACAGGCGGAGAAACAAGCGAAACAATACTTCATGTCTTTGATGAATATCGACAATATGGATATGTACAACATAGAAATAAACATAAATCAAAAGATTGTACAATGTATACTAGCCCTGTGACTGCTATCCCCTTTGTTCTGAGATATTTGCATCATATCTAACGTTACAGTACGTATATTTCAATACGTTAAACGCAAAAGCTTAATGTACCGAGTCCGCTACGATGACCAACGATGATATGATATGATATGATATGATGTGATATACGATATCTAGGATACTATGATATGACATGATATGACATGATATAGAATATGATATGATAAGATATGATACAATATGATATGATATGATATGATATGATATGATATGATATGATATGATATGATATGATATGATAAACAACACGCGTGTGTATTACAGGCCGCACGTGGCGATTGTCTGGGCCTCTGGTGGGACATGAATAATTATAAGCCAGGCTAAAATGGCGAAACGAGTCGCGAAATTATGAATTCCGCTCAATGAGCCATGTGAAATGGACTCACGCACTGTTAGAAAATGTATTAAGACATCATGCATTCTGGATTTACTGGAGTATGGACTCACAATATCTAGCAATGATAGAATGTTCAAGGTGTTGTAAGCTTGTAGTTTCTTTATGTTGTTATACTCCTGTCACATTATCCACGATCTTTGGGCGTATCGATGGAAGATCGGCAGATGATGGCGCATATTTTTCACCTGAAAACCGTCCCTGTCACATATAAGCCATACTTTGTACCTTGTACAATTGTTGTGCAATAAAGGTATTATTAGAAGCGAGGCTCGGGCGATTGCAGCAGAATCGTCGTCCGGTCGATTTTCGTCAGAAGTGGCAGGGGTATTAAGGCCCCCTTTCCACTAGACGGCGATCGCGCTGCGCTCTCACTGCGACCTAAAGAGGACCTCAATATGTGTAACCTTTTATTTCATACTGGGTATATCGAACAGCATATAAAAGTGTGGCCGAAAAGACAACAAAGCCCACAAAGCGTAAAAGGATTTGTTTTAATCCAAACAATTGGTTGAGCGATTAGTCAAATTTCAGGTCGCAGAGAAGAAGAAGAAGGTATTATTTATCAGCAAGTAAAAGTACAGTGTGTTACACAGGCGTTGTACATACTCTTTTAGAGCAAACAATTAATACCAGCATAGCGTCTGGAGAATGAAAATCAAAACTCACAAAAACAAACTTCCAATAAGAAATGGTAACGCCATGTAGTGCTGCATGTAGTAATAGACGTCGGCAGTTCTAGGCATCAACTATAAGGCTAGAAAGAGGCACAAAGCGCGGCAAAACGCACCTAAAACACCAACTTAAAGACAGACACAATTAGCGTATAAAACCACCCCAGTTTTGAACGACTGCAGCTAGATATACCGCGACGCATGGTAAATGATGGCGATGGCGAAAACATTACTCTAGATCAGAGTTAAACGGAGACAATAAACAGGACACTACCAGGATGTTTGTCCGTGCTATATCCTGTATACACTGACTAATGCTCTGCAAACTTGAGGATATACCTTAGTTATATCTAATATACGTGTAGTTTGCGACACATGGAAGCAAACTGTTACCCTCCGGTCAACTTCTCTTACAAATTATACATATAACCTTTTTTCTATTACGGCAAAAAGGACATACAGTACACAGTGGTGCCGCAAACTGGCTTATAGTAACGACACCATTATAACCTATTTGGTTTGTGAAGACTAGGCCATGCCCATTTAGACAAAAATAACACACAAACGCAACAATACTGGAGACATTTAGACGAAGCCTCAAACAACAAGTTAAAAGATTCTAAAGAATGGAGCATCACAGAAACACTTTAAAACGTACCGCTATTTTCCAAGCCTTAGTTTAGAATCGCCAATTCTTGGAACACTTTGAGTGGCAAACCATAAGACAAGCCGTCTTTTTGATGTAGAAAAACGTCTGGCTATCTCTTTGTCTCCCTTACGTGTAAGCCTGGCAAACACACGGCGTGTTAAAAAAACATTCCTCCTCCCGGTAATTGTCTGGAAGCCGGTATCATGTAGGTTTCACGTATCAAAACAGTACCTGGAGGCCCCGCCCACGCCAGACAATGATCAAAGGCAGGTGCCGACGCCAACAGGTGTGGTGAAATAGGCACACTTCATTACGTTCTAGCAGGTGGTACAATCGCATACCTGCCTTTAAGCACAGGGTAATGGAGTGGGAATATTAACCTCTTGGGAAAATAGAGTGATGTGTACGAACAGTCGGTCTACGAAACATACAGACCTATATTGTTGGAAAGTATAGGCACTTCAATTAGAGTTGTTTCCATTTCAGATATTTCTACGGAACTGTTGTTGTTAATACTTGCTACAAATTCATTCTTAGGTGATTCAAAGAAAATAGTCTGGATAATTTCTTGTTGATGACGCAGATCGCCGTCTGTGACGCAAAGCTAAAGAATTTTGCCATTTTTAAATCTAAATAGACCAGATTTGTTCAGTGTTTTTTTCCCATCAAAAAATTAACAACTGCGATAAAAATCAATAAACCGTTATAAGCACATGTTCCACAAAATGTGATTCAAATCTTATGTTTTGCAGTGCATTTACTCTTAACAAAATCAACATTAGCCAGAATTAAAGCAGTTTTGTAGTCTGATACTCAAAACTTTCGGGCTGCCTAAGGAATATTTTGACTTGTTTTAGTCCTTCCAAAGCTTTCCCCATTACATCGTATTTATCGATTTAATTTCCTTACTTTAAACAAACGTTTTAGTCCTAAAAGGAATTATCTTTCTCAGAAAGCCTATATTTATTGCCGGCCTTTCTAGTTTTCTGCCGGCTTGTAGATCGTGAGTGAAGGAATTGAAACCAATCTCGTTAAAATTGCACCGGCTTGCGCTAATGAACTAGGCGGCCGTCTATACTCCCAGCCCCGTAGAGATACCCGGGACCTCCCGCTGGTGTGGTTACCTGGCGAGCCGTTTTGCCCCAGACTAATCATGGATCGGCGCAAACACTGTGTAAACATGGTTTCTCCTGGCATGCTTTGCAACGCGTTTTACTCCATCTCTAACAAAACAACACCAACAAAACTACTGTGGTAGAAGTACACTCTCGACAAAAAATAAGATACAGTAAATGCTACCAATTAAACCACCAATTAACCGGTGCAATGGCCTAGTGGGTAGAGTGTTCGCCTTGCATTCGGTAGGTTGTGAGTGCGATCCCCGGCCGAGTCATACCAAAGACTTTCAAAATGTTACATGCTGCTTTCTCTGCTTAGCACTCAGCATTAGGGAAAGAGTATGGAAGTTGAGCACACACCACTACCAGTGGACTAGGCCCCTGCTGAAGTGATTGCACAAAGTTGTGTGGCCCAGGGCTACTGAAACGGAGATGGGCGCCGCCCTATGCGCCATCAGACGCGGGAAGGAACTTTGACTTGAAACCACTTAAATCAAGGGACCAATGAAATGTGGTTGTCTATGTGGACAGACGGTCACTATATAGGCAGGGTTCTTAATGCTTGTGTCAGTGTCACAGTGTCTAAGAGACCACCAAAATTGGTCACTTTGGCCACGTGGTACGTACGTAGACTCTGAGGTAGTTACTCGTAAAGGTTTGACTGCATATACGCGTTCATGTATTAAAAAAGAAAAAAAATCAAAAGAAAGTTTCTCTAGAGTACCGTACGAAGCCACTAGGGGTCCATTATCGACATCAACCTTTTTTTTTACCCCTATACTCACATATGATATGAACAGCTTGCTTTCCATGCCCACTTACTAACAGACACACACGCGCATTTTAAGACAAATACACACACACACACACACACACACACGGTCACACATAGCACTGGAGGTCATGGCTCTAAGATGGTGGCCTAGTAATTTTTTTTCATTTCTTGTCAAACATAACTATGAAAAATATTAGTTCACAGACACACAAACAAACACGCATGATAGTCCCAGACTGTTACGTATGAGATTCCTAGTCTCCACGCAGGGATTTGTGGGTATCAGACAGTTGGGATCGGCTGAGTTGGGCAGACAGACCGTCTCCATGGTAACGGAGACCCAGAGACTGTCCTAACTAGCGGACATGAGTCAGTACGGAGCACAGGCAATGTTTATCTCAACATAGGAATGATAGATGTATTGTTTTCATACAATTTGTCGTGTACAATTGTCGTGCAATTGTTCTATCATGTGGTTTAACTATTTGACCGTTGCAATTTGGATACCACAAAACATCTTGCAATAAATTTTCTTTACACACCCTTCTCGGTTTTCTTTTCTCCTCAGTGTTTCACTCAGTTTCATGCCTTTCCATTCTTTGATATTTTGCATTTTGCATCCTCCCTCCCTGGACAGTTCCCTGCACGATAGACGTAGCTGTATTACTGGTTTCTGCTAGGGTCACATTTAAAAACCGGGGCCCGGCAGGGCTGTTAAAGCAAACGAAAAACAAACATGTAACGTTATACCTAGAAAGAAACATACCTACGACTCTACTTTTTTACGTTTTGCGTATTTTTGTATCTTTATGTCATATTTTTCGTTTCCAAAAGCTGCCTGGCCGGGCCTGGTTTGGAAAAGTGACCTAGGCATTAACTGTGGTTGGAAATAGGTAAATATATGAAGGACTGCTCTGCTACTAGAAAGTATACCGAAACTAATGCTTAGCCTACTTTAGTATGATACCATATCAAAGAATTATGTCAGGCCTTATTGTTATGTTAACTGAGGATGTTAAGTTTTATCCTATACATCTATCTTGCACTTTGTGTAATAGTTGTTGCCATACGTTGTATCATGTACAATTGTCGTGTAATAAAAGTTCTTCTTCTGTATAGGTTTTCGTACGGACTGATTTTTGTTTACACCACTCCATACTCCACCTAACATCTGCTTGGCTATTTTCTTTTATCGTTGTATCATCGGAGCCTGTAATCCTCGGCAGACTGGTAAGATTACCCAGGATTCATTTGTCTGTTCCCCAAAGCCCCCAGTGAGGAAATAATGACCAGGAAAAGGCGGAAAAACGGTTGCCATGGCGCCCGCTAATGAGACAGGGAAAGCGCGGGAAAATCCACAGATTGGACTTTACGACGAGATCATAAAAGTTAGATCAGACATGAACCATGCAGTCAGACGCTTCGCAAACAACAGTAGGCGATAAGCAGACGTCCCGGGTTCGAAACCCGAACATTTCCCGATATTGTACCCTTTGTGATATATATACTGTTCACAAAACTGAGTCATTTTATTTAGGTGAAAATGGTACTTAGCTTCGGTCAGTGACTTGAACCATGTCTTTTTTTTCCCACAGACGCTTCACAAACAACAGTAGGCGATAAGCAAACCCGGACATGTCCCGATCTTATGCCCTTGTGAAAAGCAATTAAAGAATCCTTAAACAATCTGTTCTTTTTCTTCACAAGATAAGAAGATCGTCAAATTTAGATCAGACACGAACCATGCAGTCAGACGTTTCGCAAACAACAGTAGGCGATAAGCAGACGTCCCGGGTTCGAAACCAGAACATGTCCCGATATTGTACCCTTTGTGATATATATACTGTTCACAAAACTGAGTCATTTTATTTAGGTGAAAATGGTACTTAGCTTCGGTCAGTGACTTGAACCATGTCTTTTTTTCCCACAGACTCTTCACAAACAACAGTAGGCGGAGCAGACGTCCCGGGTTCGAAACCCGAACATGTCCCGATATTGTACCCTTCGTGATATATATACTGTTCACAAAACTGAGTCATTTTATTTAGGTAAAAATGGTACTTAGCTTCGGTCAGTGACTTGAACCATGTCTTTTTTTCCCACAGACGTTTCGCAAACAACAGTAGGCGATAAGCAAACCCGGACATATCCCGATCTTATGCCCTTGTGAAAAGCAATTAAAGAATCCTTAAACAATCTGTTCTTTTACTTCACAAGATAAGAAGATCATAAAATTTAGATCAGACATGTCCCGATATTGTACCCTTTGTGATATATATACTGTTCACAAAACTGAGTCATTTTATTTAGGTAAAAATGGTACTTAGCTTCGGTCAGTGACTTGAACCATGTCTTTTTTTCCCACAGACGTTTCGCAAACAACAGTAGGCGATAAGCAAACCCGGACATATCCCGATCTTATACCCTTGTGAAAAGCAATTAAAGAATCCTTAAACAATCTGTTCTTTTACTTCACAAGATAAGAAGATCATAAAATTTAGATCAGACATGTCCCGATATTGTACCCTTTGTGATATATATACTGTTCACAAAACTGAGTCATTTTATGTAGGTGAAAATGGTACTTAGCTTCGGTCAGTGACTTGAACCATGTCTTTTTTTTCCCTCAGACACTTCACAAACAACAGTAGGCGGAGCAGACGTCCTGGGTTCGAAACCCGAACATGTCCCGACCTTATGCCCTTGTGAAAAGCAATCAAAGAATCCTTAAACAATCTGTTTTTTTTTCTTCACAGGATAAGAAGATCATAACATTTAAATCAGGCATGAATGAATTATGCAGTCAGACGCTTCGCAAACAACATCGAGCGATGCAGACGTCCCGGGTTCGAAACCCGAACATGTCCCGATATTATGCCCTTGTGAAAAGCAATTAAAGAATCCTTAAACAATCTGTTCTTTTTCTTCACAAGATAAGAAGATCGTAAAATTTTGATCAGACATGAATAATGCAGTCAGACGATTCGCAAACAACAGTAGGCGATAAGCAGACGTCCCGGGTTCGAAACCCGAACATGTCCCGATACTGTACCCTTTGTGATATATATACTTTTCACAAAACTGAGTCATTCTATTTAGGTGAAAATGGTACTTAGCTTCGATCAGTGACTTGAACCATGTTTTGTTTTGCCCACAGACTCTTCACAAACAACAGTAGGCGGTAAGCAGACGTCCCGGGTTCGAAACCCGAACATTTCCCGATATTGTACCCTTTGTGATATATATACTGTTCACAAAACTGAGTCATTTTATTTAGGTAAAAATAGTACTTAGCTTCGGTCAGTGACTTGAACCATGTCTTTTTTTGCCCACAGACGCTTCACAAACAACATCAGGCGGTGCAGACGGCCTGGGTTCGAAACCCTAACATGTCCCGATCTTATGACCTTGTGAAAAGCAATTAAAGAATCCTTAAACAATCTGTTCTTTTTCTTCACAAGATAAGAAGATTGTAAAATTTAGATCAGACACGAATCATGCTGTCAGACACTTCGCAAACAACGTCAGACGGTACATGTCCCGATATTGTACCCTTTAAAATTTGTAATATATATACTGTTCACAAAACTGAGTCATTCTATTTAGGTAAAAATGGTACTTAGCTTCGGTCAGTGACTTGAACCATGTCTTTTTTCCCCACAGACGCTTCGCAAACAACAGTAGGCGATAAGCAGGCGTCCTGGGTTCGAAACCCGAACATTTCCAGATCTTAAGCCCTTATGAAAAGCAATTAAAGAATCCTTAAACAATCTGTTCCTTTTCTTCACAAGATGAGAAGATCATAAAATAGAGATCAGACACGAATCATGAAGTCAGACGCTTCGCAAACAACATGCGTCAGACGGTGCAAACGGCCTGGGTTCGAAACTCGGACATCTTCGAATTCATCTATCTGTATCTAATGATGGGCAGCTAGTCATTTGAGTATGGCATATCTACTTGTGCTAATGTATCTATCTGCATCTAGATTTTATATAGACGGTATAACCGCCCCTCGGCGTAACGCATCAGCGTTTTTCATCGACATGTTTTTTTTTTTTTTTTTTTGTTCTTTTTCAGACACTTCGTAAACAACATCGGGCGATTTAGACGGCCTGGGTTCTAAACCTGTTCGAAACAAGTTTCTGTTTTTTATGTTTCTTTTTCAGACTCTAGGCAACGTTCACGATATTGTGCTATTCTGAAATGTACTGCATCGTATATTGATGTTGTTGTTGTTGTTGTTGTTTTTAGACACTTCGCAAACAATATCAGGCGACGCATACGTCATGGGTTCGAATCCGGGACATGTCCCGATCTTATGCCCTTGCGAAAGGCTCTTTCAAACAGTCTTCTCTGCTTCGTTACAAAATGAGAAAATCATGAAATGGATATCAGACATTAATCAATACAGTCTGTTTTTGTCTTTTTTCTTTTTCAGACGTTTCGCAAATAACACCAGGAGGCGCAGACGGTCGAAATCGGACATGTCCCTATCTTATGCCCTTGTGAAAGGATTTTGAATCTATTCACCCACCTTCTTTACTGTATGAGAAAATCATGAAATAGAGACGGGATATGAGTCGTGCAATCTGTTTTCTTTTCTTTCTTCTTTTTTTAGACTCAATTTGCAAACAACGCAACGTGGGCGTCCTACATGTATGTTTGAGACAATGGGAATAGTCTAAGGGACCACGAAAAAAGCGGCCAAGTGATATTTACTTAGATGTAGTCACTTGTGCAGATTTGTTTACTTCATTCCACCCCTACCAGAAGAGCGAACATATTTCCGACAGGTAAATACACTAGACTAATAAAGAAGTCGGATGAACAAAGCCTAAGGGTTTCTTATACAAGCTTCGCGAGCATAGTTTTGGATTTATGTATTTAGGACAAGTCTTGAATCCTTCAGGGCCAAGCAACCTTATGGCTGTAAGACATCAAATGTAGACTTCGTATCATGTTTACCTTTTACAGAAGAGAAAAAAATCTGTCATATGGAGTCCGATTATATAATGTAGCAAGTGGCAGGACAGAGCTGGAGGGACTAACTTTGCTTATCATTTTACCAATCGGAAACAAACAAAAAACTTGACTTTAACATAGGATATTTTCCATCGAGGTGCCATCCCTCTCATTCCACGCGCACACACACACACCACCTCAACCGAAGTTAGGCACCCACTTTTACAACAGGGTGGAGTGAGGAAAGCCGTTTAACGTTCAGTCACTAACGCAAGGAATCGGGACCTCTCAATCTCGCGTCAGCTAGCCTAACCATGTGTCTGTGGCACGGTATTGGAAGACGAAGCCCAACCCTACCCTTCCACTGCCTTTTACACGCCCTCATACCTCCCCAACAGAAACCAGGTGCCCATTTTCACACATTAGTGGAGTGAGGAAAGTCTTGAATAAAGTGCATTTCACATGGACGTAATGTCTAGCCGGTCGCCACTAACGCAAGGAAACTGTACCTCTAGTCTGTAACGCTAGTTCACCTTTATCTGCGGGGTAACCTATATCCGTTGTTTTTCAAAACAGTGTATTTAGGCACATCAAGTCGACGGGTTGTTGTTTTAATGTACTATATTGATATACTAATATTTTCAGTACATTCAGAAATGTACTGAAAATATTGAAATTGAAACCAATATTCTTCAACGTGATATCTCAAAATACCCTATTTTTTAAATGCAACGGATAAAGGTCACCCAATGGATAAAGGTGAACTAGTGTTAATACATGTAACGCTAGTTCACCTTTATTCGCGGGGTAACCTATATCCTACATGCACTTTTTTATGGATACCAAGTCGACGGACAGAGGTTTTTCAAACTGTGATATTGGGAATATATTGCAATTCAAAACCATGAAATGTTTGTCGACTTGGTATCCCAACGTAGTACTGTTCTCAAATACAACAGATAAACCTTACCTGGCATATAAAGGCGAACTAACATTAGTTACCCATGTAATTATACTCCACAGACACCGGTATATGTGTTCCCTCTATCTCTATGTGCAATGTATGGTAATAGACTGTAGAAACACTAGTCTTAAATAGTTCTCAGTATTTGTACAATTGTTTTTATTTTCTTCTGGAAGGAGGGAAGGAAAAGAAGAAAAAAATTGAACCCGGGACATCTCAGTCTCGCGTCAGTTGGCCTAACCACCCCGCCATCCGACGCCACGGCCGAGCCGTATCATTAAAGACTGCAGTAAACACGATAAAAGTATCCTTCGCAGACGAATCTTTGCGCAAGACCAATTCGGCTCCTCCAGACAATTGTATTACGGTGCGACATATCCTCAAAGCTGGCTTTCTGCGCTTTTTTCTCGCATGAATTATGAAATAATACAGTTGTGTAAGCGTCATGTGTAGATACACATGTTTTAGCACACTAATTGCACTATCATTTCTTGCCTAAATGGCGAGGAAAACGCAATTAATCATTACTCTGTCAGTTAGAGCTGTCTATAGTATCATACACGTAGGTAGAATATGCCTGTTCTTAACAAAAGTTTCAAATAGAGTCATGTAGTTATGTAGACGTTATGTGCAGATATATATTTTGGCTTGTAACTTTACCACTATTTCTTGCCTAAGATGGCAAAGAAAGTGAAATTCGTCCGTACCCTGTTCGTTTAAACTGTTCATTCTAGTATCATAGAGAGTATGTTGTGTCATATCTGTTCTAAAGTTTCAAGTAAACTTCTTGTATATGTACAGGTTGAAGTTTTTATTCCTTGTTGAATGGCGAAGAAATCATACATACAAACTTGTGTAGACGTACAGATATATATTTTAGCTTTGTGATTTTAACATAATTATATAAGACGAAAAACAATTGGCAGACGGACAAGCAGAAAATGGTATCAAATACAACGGCAGACAAAACACGTCAAAAACAGCCGAACCTCAGCTAGGAGAGTACGCCGTATCAAGTATCAGAAAAATATATCCATGTTTTTATACTAAAGAATCAACAAAATATCAGTATCTTGTTTTTTTCTTTCTTTATTTGTTGGCTGACTTCATTTACTCAACCTAACTGCCCAACATCATGCATATGCATGTATTCATACTAACAAGCACGTCAATAGTGGGATCTGTATAGGTACAGTATGCCTTTCAGAACTGGAAAATGTTAGAAAAAAAATCGACTTTTGTATAATTGCGTGGGGAAACTTAAGGGTCCGACCAGTAGACGCTACTCGCATAGGAATATATGACGATTTCTACGTACGTCTTAGAACCCCCATATATATAGCCAACGAGAATGAAACAAGTCAGGGCAAACTACACGTGTGTATTGAAAGCTAACCCCCCCCCCCCCCCACACACACACACACACACACACAAATACACAAACACATCATCACGTGCGTAATCCATACGCACACACACGCGCGCGCACACATGCACACACAAAAACACAAAAGACACACACGCGCGTAAAAGCACGCACAAAACGCCCACACGTCAAAACACACAAACAGTATGAGAGGAAAAGAGAAAGAACTATAACCATTTTTGTCTCGTCTCTGCGTAGAGTTAATGCCAACATTTGAAACAATCAAACCTGTATGTGGGCGTTCTACACGTACAGAAAGAGTAGAAACTCACCTGTAACCCGCTCTCAATGCGTCCCAGTCTTGGCTTCCTTACGTGTTGCAGGCCTTTCTCCTTCTCTGCGCTCCTACAAAACTACGACAACCAAACCAATGCTGTCGACTCAACTTCTAGACGTATAAACAAGCCTTATTCTGCACGGCTGTACCTCGGTCCTCGGGAGACCGTTCCCGTCCGTCCGGCGTTGTGATCCGTCTGAACTGACTGGTGTAGGGAGGCGGCCGGTACAATCACAGCCAGGCAGTGTGACGGGGGCACGGTAATTAGTCTGCTCGCAGTGACGGCCGCTGTCAGACGACGCTTTAATCGCCCCTGGCTGATACGTTGTCTCGTGCGGACTGTGACGGGCAAGGCGGAGGGTAAAATGATAAACACATCGATTTAGCCAGGTCTGGACGTCAAGTGATCTCGAAATGGTTTTAAATACCTCAATGAAAGTGGAGCTATCATTCTTTAGGGGGAGGGGGGGGGGGGGGGGTCTGTGTGTGCTTTCCTATATGTACCCCTCTGTTTATCTGCCTATCTCCCTCTCTATCCTTCTCTCTCCCACTCTCTTTGTGTCTCTTTTTCTTTTTCTCTCTTCTTCTTTTCTCTCTTCCTTCTCTCTTTCTCTCAGACTCTCGCTGTCAGCCCCTTTCCGGTGGTTTTTAATCGCGCTGTTGATACGTTGTCTCGTGCGGACTCTGACGCGTACTTGTGTGACGGGAAAATGATAAAGAAATAGTCGTGATTGCACGAGTCAAGCGGTTTCTTGCTGTTTTTACTTCTATGAAAGGCTGGGGTTTGAGTGATGTGTCTGTGCGTGTCAGTGAGTATGGGTCTCTCTCTCTCTCTCTCTCTCTCTCTCTGCCTCTCTCTGTTTCTTTCTCCACCCTCTCTCTCTCTCTATCTCTCTTCCTTCACCCTCTTTCTCTTTGTCTCTACTTCTCTCCTTTCTTTCCTTCCTTCTCTCTTTCTCTCCCTCCTTCTCTCCCTCCCCTTTTCTGTCAGCCCTTTTCCGAAGGTCTAACCGCCGCCGGTGAGAGGTTGTCTCGTGCGGACTCTGACGTGTGTGTGTGTGTGTGTGTGTGTGTGTGTGTGTGTGTGTGTGTGTGTGTGTGTGTGTCGGACAAGACGGTGGGGGAAAATGATGAAAAAATAGTACTAGTCGTTTTTGGACAAATTTAGCGGTTTCGGATAGTTTTTGCCTCGATTAAAGTGGAGCTATCGTTTTTGGGGGGTGTCTGTGTGTGTGTGTGTGTGTGTGTGTGTGTGTGTGTGTGTGTGTGGTGTGTTTGTGTGTGTGTGTGAGTATGGGCCTCGCTCTCTCTGTCTCTGGCTGTCTCTCTCTGTCTCTGTGTGTGTGTGTCACTCTCTCTGTATCTCTCTCTATTTGCCTCTCTCTCCAATATTTACCTCCCCCATTTCTTTCTCTCCCTTTTCTCTCTCCCCTCTCTCTCTATCTTTCTGTCTCTCCCCTCTCTTTCTCCACCCTCTTTTTATCTGACTCCCCTTCCCTCTTTCTCTTCTTTCTCGTGTGTGTGTGTGTGCATGTGTGTGTGTGTGTGTGTGTGTGTGTGTGCGTGCGCGTGCGCGTATGTGTGTGTCTCTCTCTCTTCACTCCCCCTACCTCTCTCCCTTTTTCTCTCCTTCTTTCTCCCTCGCTATTTGTCTCTATGTCTCCCTTTCATTTATTAAGATATACAGAGTAATCTGATAGGTGTTGGCAACAGGATTATTCGTCCTTTACAGGGCCCACACCTCCAGCGAATAGACTTTCGCCCTATCTGTCTCTCTAGCTAAAGCTAAGGGCGCAAACCGCCGTACGTGCAATATCTGTCCGTACGTTATTTTGGAAGGCCACGTCCGCCACGTATTTCTGAAGACGTTCAGGCTGTGCAGGGCAGGCGCGTCGCCCGTACTGGCACGGAAGGGGGGCGAATCCGCAGCCCGATGGCACACAAAGTTTTGCCTGCACGTAAAGTTCTACGGCGTGTCTGCGTGCTCCAAACCCTTCGAGATCGTACGGAGGCGGTACTTACCACTAACGGATCCCAAGAGATTGCCCACGTTTTGGCACGTAGACAGCACGATTTGCAAGTACGGCGGGTTGTGCCCTTAGCGTTATAAATTAACGCTAAAAGACTAAATTCACCTTTTTTTTACTAATATAGAGCTCGCAGACTCGTCGTTCGATCTAATCGCGCCTAATGTGAGGGAGGTATTAGCGTTAACGTTCAAAGACTGCAGTCACCTTCTTTTACTAATCGGGAACAACAAACGTTGGCAATAACGTAGGATGTTTACGGTGGGGATGGCATCTATTATGTCTGTGTATGTCTATTATCATTTTGTGACGTTTCGACTGACGAATGACGTTACATATTTGTCATCACGTTCTGTACCCCGCGCTCAATAACAACTGGTAATTGAAGTTGATGGTTCGTAAATTAAATCTAAAATTGATTTTCTACAAACAATTAAAAAAAACAATTTGTTTATGAGGCGACGGTATAGAAATGATTTATTTTTTTTTTACATTCCAGGCGTGTACATAAGAGTTTCAGCATGCGATGAACATAACACCCTGTGGAAATATGGATCAAAATGATCGAAAATTCAATGTAAAATTTCTTGTTTGCTGCAAAACAACTGAAAAAAAAACACGTTTTCAAAGGGCTACTCTATCCTTAATCACTCTAAAACCTTTGGTCCACTGTTTATTTCGAGTGCGTGCGGGAAAGTGTGGCCATGCAATCAGCATTCAGCACTCTAACATTGTAAAAATATGAACCTTGAACCTTGAACCTTGAACGTGGACATCTCTGGGATGCCTTCACGGGTCGCAATGGATCCTTCTTCTCCACTCAGACTTGTCTTCCATGAGGGTGCGAAGCTCTGCTGTGGTGCTGTTGCTGATTTGTGTGTCCCTTTTAAGGTTGTTAATGAGGGTTGTCCGCATTCTGCCCCTTCTCTTTCCTTCTGTTGGTTCCCAGAGGATAAGCTGGTTAGCGACCAGTTCTTTGTGTCTGACACAATGTCCGGCCAGCGCCATCCTCCGTTTCCTGATCTTATGAAACATTTACAGAATTATTGCCAGCATCATTCATATTTAGCTTCCTGAAAATCTATTAGGATCAACAGATTCTTCAGTCAGTTCTTTATAAGCAAAAGCTGACAAAAGTTACATTTAAGATTTTCATCGATAAATACACTAGATGTATATCGTATCAGGGACTAGGTAGGTAGGTAGGTATACCGTATTGGATACTGTAAATGCAGAAATGATCGCGGTGGATTAATGTTCGCGGTTTTCGCGGTGACCGGTTTACCGCGAAATTAAAACCACCGCGAACATTTTTTTCTATTATGGTAATAGACTGCAGTCTATGGTGTTACCGCAAAATTAAAACCACCGCGAAAAGTCCTTTATCCCGCTTCCGCGAAATTAAATCCCCGCGAACTTAAATGCATTTACAGTACCTTGAA